>NW_019945084.1:78778-87510 GCF_002910315.2 Salvelinus sp. IW2-2015
GCTTGTGTTTGTGAATGAATGAGTCACTGAGTCAGTGAGACGGGGATATCTGACAGAGAGCCAGAAGAAAGCAGGGTTGCTATGGATCCCACACACGTCCCCCCAGGGAAAGCCTGAGGCTGCTGGGTACCCAGGGCACGTCTCCACGTCTCCCTGACTCTGACTCAGGCTGCCTACATGGCTGTCTCTGTGACAGTGAGGAAGAGGAGGCAGGCTGCTCTGCACGTACCGTACTGTAATGAGCTAGGGAGTCACTTTAATGATAYTRYCCTGCATGTGTTTGTGCCAAGTCCATTACACTGAGACAATAAAGCACACCTGTCATTCGGCAGCAGTAGTTCTTCTCCATTTCTCTCTCCGCTCATCGCTGAATATACCATATCAAGGGGAAATCCTCACTTTTAACAGTAGTGAATGAGAGACTGCCCAGAGGGGCTACCGTGCCCCCCACCCCACCCCATCTACACCACAGCCAATCCTTAGATGACACTATGAAGAATGAATAAGTCTCACTTTATTTTCTTCATCTCACCAGTCAAGCTGTCTGATAAATGTTTTTTTTAACTTTTTAAACCAGAAACAGACAAACAAACAACTGCAGCATTACCCACTTAAAAATGTGGTGCCAGCAACCAACCAGGGAAGTGGGCTACTGTCCAAAACATAAATGGATAAGAAAAGAAAACGAAGAAAGCATATACATGTTTTTATAATATTGTGATTTGTCTGCCAGGAAGTGAAGTGATGCAAATGCTAAATGTGTTTTTCTGGGCTTGAATTCATTTGCATTCATAAAGTATTTAAAGGGTTAGTTGGAGTTCTCCATTGTTACGTTATTTATATGAAAAGTCAAAACTCATTACATATCATTCTGAGTAGCACAAATATTATTAATCATAGGACAGCTAATAGAACCCTCACATCCCAWAGATCATTACTCTCCCAGTACAAAGCCATGCTGAAACCACAGTGGACTTTATTGTTCAGGAAATGCCATACAAACAACACTGATTTCGCAACATGTTGGCACAGTAACAAGTTGCCCTGAAAAACGGCTGTATTTTCCAGATGAGACCCTCTGTTAAATGTTTATAAACGGTTGCCAATGCATGGTAATGAAGAAGACAACTCCCAAACTAAAATAAAAGTACAGATATAGGATCTTAATTTGATCACTCTTTTGTTGTTGAGAATTTTCCTGCACAGCAGGAAATGCAAACTTGTAGTGTATTCAAGTTTTTAAAAGGCTTCTAAAGTTTGTAAATTCTGACTTGATTTGCCCTAACGAAAAATGTATCAACGCCTAGAAAAATGCCCATTCATTATAATCCACATTTCCTGTTGCTGCAGGATTATTTTCCTGCCGTAGCAAACTGACTCAAATTAAGATCCTATATCTGTAGGATCATGTTTATGTCTGTGATCAAATGGAAGAATGCAATGAGACATGGAAAGAAAACATATCAACTTATCATATCAAACATATCATATCAAGTAGCTCTGATAGAATAAAGGACTGACTGTAAACTTTAACTCTCCAACTTTGGTCACCTTTGCTCTCTTGCAGTAAATTACAGTTAGTGCTCTGAGGACACACCAACAGACTGTAAAGTAGATAAACCTCTGAGCCCCACCACACAYYGCACCCTGAGTCATCCATCAGAGTTCCAGCKATGCATCAACAACCTATGGGCGTGGGTAGTGTCCCAATGCAGGAAGTCTCAGGACAGGGTGAACCAAGCCCTTCCAAGCTGGAACTCTGGCAGGGGCCTTAGTCAAACATCCTCACCTATCTTAGCACTGATRCCTGCATTCACTACAATGACCTACCCTGCTTCCACTTTAATGCTGTGCCAGAAATCTGCTCGCCACATGTGGTGAGAGAGAGAAACAGAAATAGAGAGGGGAATGGGAAATAGGGAAAATAAGTGAAAAAGGGATGACTGGTKTCTGGTGAAGAGGCAGGAGGAAAGACTAGTAGGTGAGTGGTAGTCTCCAAACTTGACACAAAGTGTCATGTTAACTCCCCGATGAGGTCATCAATCAGCGCCACAGAGGGACAGGGTCTGACAGTTACTAATGTGGAGGGAGGGCTGAAGGGTGGTCAGAAAAATAAGATGACTAYTCACAGCTGAGAAAGAAGARYACATGAGAGTGAAAGTCCACTCCAATTTCCTCCTTTCCCAAATCTTCSCCTTCTCMCTTTCCCTCCTTTTCTCRCTCCRTCCATCCTTTKTGGRCGGTTCACAGTTAAACCCTCACCATGAGCCCTTCCTGTTGCAGCCTTGTCAACACATCTGTCAGGAGAGCTTACTMTTCTCATCCATTTTCACACCCTGTTTTCTCAATGTGTCACRAGATCTCAACYGTCCTGCTATAGCTCCCTGTTCTCCACCAGCCTTCCCAGTCTACAACATCTGTGTGTCCCAAATGGCCCCCTTTTCCCTAAATAGTGCACTACTAAGACCAGAGCCTAGGCCGTGTTTTCTCCATTGTAATCTGAGCAATGAAAATATCTCTGAATAGAATGGCTTTTCCCTAAAAGAAAACAGCAGACCCTGCGGAGGGGTAAACCTAAACCTAGCCTGGACAGACTAGCCTAACAGATCCCCCCCTCTTCTCCTCCCTCCATCTCATTACAGCATGGGAACTAATAAAGACATGGCCTGATGGCACAGGCCGGGAGAGTTCCCCTGGGTCTGTATTACCATGTATACTGTTACACACTGTACTGTAAATGAACACGTGTTCTGTTAAAMGACCACATGGACTGGTAAACTGTGCCAGTGATCATGGACYGACTGCTATATAGTGTGATATATGGTTGCTCATGTACAGTAGAATGCTTAATGGCTTCCAAATGGTATGACCACACAACYTTGTTAGACGCTTTTATCCAAGGTGACCTACAGTKATCRGTGCATACATTTTACGTATGGGTGGTCCTGGGAACTGAACCCACAACCAACTGAGCCATACAGGACCACTGTTTAAGTGTTGTAGACTGGTCTGGTCATATTAAGAACCCTGTGATCAATAATGTGATATGAGAGAACAGGGGGATGAGGGCCAACATTAGACCTACACCCGAAAGCTTTTCTTTAAAAAAAATTAAACTTCATTTTGGCTCTTTCATTTCACTTGAAGCACTTGTTTCACTTCTGATTTCGCACTAATGACTCCATGTCGTCTTCATTGTTATTTTAGATGCCTAATGTCATCTGAGCAATGGAAAAGACCTCTGAATAGAATGGCTCTTCCTAAATGAAAACAGCAGTATAAAAGTGCAAGCTAAGAATGAGCTTCCAACTAACCCTTAAAGAACCCATTCTAGTGTTGGTTCCTTAGCCAAATTCCTCTGTGTAGGACAGGATTGTGTAACTGTACAGATGCAGCTGTGCTTGTCGTTAGTCAGCCCACGTGGACCCTCGCCCCGTCCTGATGGAAATGCTTTTACAAAACTGTATTAGATTACATCCCTACTCTGCCCCCTCTTTTCCCATTTTATCATATCTCTGTCTCGTTCTCTCTCTCTCTCCCTCTCTTTCTCTCTCTCTTTCAGAGGCAGCACTCTGTGGTTCATTAGCTTGAAGACGAGCCTTGCTTTGCAGAGAACTTGTTTAGCTACTCAAGGCCCTGTTCTATCAATGCATCCATATGAGCAAGGAAGGACTGTGTGGTGTGTGCCTGATTAGGTGCAGTGTGTCTGTAGCATAGAGGAATGGAGGAGGTGTTGTTGTAACAGGGAGCAGAGAGACCCAGGGACCAGGGTCTGTAGCATAGAGGAATGGAGGAGGTGTTGTTGTACCAGGGAGCAGAGAGACCCAGGGACCAGGGTCTGTAGCATAGAGGATACACTAACAAGCACTAGAGCAATCCAGACTGTATACAGCACTGCAGACACCTAATGAAGTTAGTGTTTAGGTTGTTACTGCAATAAGAACCATTAAAATAGCATTATGGCAATGAGATTGCTGTGTAGATTAACTAAATGAGTATTCGTTAGCTTTATTGCATTGTTTATTGTAATTGGTATGGGCATACAGTCTGATTCCTGCACGGCTGTTCTTACAGTGTAGTACAGGCATGTAGTGCAGGTTCAGGAGAGGTCATGGAGTTTTAACACAGGATGGACGWGGGTAGGTTAGAACCCCTCAGAAATGTTGTAATTAACCACATTCTCATTGAGTAACTGCATCATTTCATTCTTCAACTTTATGCATTTTTGAGGTGCCAATCAAGTTAGTCTACTTGGAAYAACTTGACATCAACATTACAAGGCGAGGCAGAGGAATAATCTTCTATCGAGAGGAGAAAAGATGTTCTCTGTCAAACTGTAAGCCTTGAGCACAGACAGCATCCACTGTCAAATGCTTGTTGACTTCATAACGTAAGAAGATGCCAAACTGTTAACAATGACACACCCTGTTGTTCTATTGTTTTAAGTTGATTCAATTAACAAGTCCAATGCATTTTCCATTGGGTTTTATTAGTTCATCTCTCCAGACTTCTGTGAGGACAATCAAGCCTCAYTTTACAAATCATGAATCATTACAAGTTTCTTAGTCTGCTGTGCTGTGTGGGCTTTATAGTACCATAACACTCCAGTATAATGTCCACTGCAGATAGTTTATGTGTGGGGAGTGACCTATGACCTATGCTATAATGCAGTAGAGAGCATCACATTGTACAGTAAGGAATAAGGGGTAAGGTTTTATAATGCATCTCATTGCGGTTCTCTTTACCGTGACTCATTGCTGAGTGTGTCTGCTGAGAGAGGTGGTTCAATGCATCAGACAAGCTGAGGAGGATCAAAACAAAAGACCATACATGGGTCCTTCGCTGGCGCTGCAGGCCCGTCTAGGAAAGTGCCCGACCCAATTATAAATCACAAAGACCCTCTCTGCCCCTGCTTCTCAGTGACGTGCTCCACATATCATAACYGRTAYAAGRCTAGATGCGAGTCTTTAAATTCACCTCAATTATTCAAATGCATGCATGTACATTAGCGGTAAAGCTAGCATAGATGGGTGCAGATAAAAGCAAAGTTGAGTTGTGTAGAGCTTTCTATGACACTGAAYTAGCTAGGTAATAGAGGGTATAGTGTTCAATATGCTTCTCTCTGCTTAAAACCTGCTGTATGCACTCCATGTCCATTTGTAAGGTCAGAAGACTACTCAGTTGTATTACTGTACGTACAGATGGGGGATCTTAATTTGAGCCAGTTTGTCACAGCAGGAAAATAATCCTACAGCAACAGTAAATGTGAAATATTATGTGAATTATAATGAATGTATATTTTTTGTTGGGGTTGATACATTTTTCGTTAGGGCAAATCAAGTCTGACATTTTAAAGTGGAAATTATAAACTTTAGAAGCCTTTTAAACCTTGAATACACTACACGTTTGCATTTCAACAACAAAAGAGTGCTCAAATTAGGATCCTACATCTGTATGTGATATGTGGGATAATAAATGTAAGCTACCTCTAATGAAGACCCAAACGGCCCTATGTGAGTGCAATCAAGCCAATGGCAGGACTGACCAGTGCTCCAGTGCCCGAGAAAATCAAACTACAAAGTCCACTTTTCAAAGTTACTATACAAGACCTGATCTATAGCCTTAAAGACCTGATCTATAGCCTTAAAGAAAGACCTTGTTTCTCCACTGAGTATCTACAGAGATGTACTGCTGTATGTTGTCCAGCCCCAGACTGCTTCCAGAGGCTTGGAGGATTACAGGTGTGTGCCATATTTTGGGGTTCAGAGGGCCTCTGCTGCCTCCCGACCCCCCACCCCACCCCCTTTATCTTCATCCAGGAAGACAGTCAACTGATGAGGGATTTAAGACAGAACGGCCAGCTGAGCAGCATCAGTYCACTGTCAAATCTCTGAACCCTCTATGACAACCCCGTCTGTCCCTGTACTCAGTCTCCTCCTGGCCCATACACACTCTTTGATACTGGTCCATATACTCCATTCCAGCCATTTCAATGAGCCCGTCCTCCTATAGCTCCTCCCACCAGCCTCCTCTGGTATACAGCCACCCCTGTTCAATTCTCAATCCATAACAACTTAAATCAAGGGTAAATTCTAACTTTAAACACAATCACACACAAACTGCCCAGGAGTTGGTCCCTTATGCTCGACCTGGAGGGCTCTGTTCTGTGAAGAGGGATTCTATTGAACCCACCATCATCAGACGTCTCTGGATTTAGTCTGGAGGAGAAAAATTCATTTCCAGCTGACTGCCAGGCACCTTGGCTGGCTAACCACAAACTGTTCAACTGGTCTGCAATGGCAGTGTCTCTCACTCAAGCATACAGAACACAGTGTATCACCCGCCACATGACGGAATCCACCAGCCACCTCAAAGAGAGAGACAAAGTTGGAAGTGCTTAATTTTACGAGAACAGAATTCCGTGGCTGTTGTTGTTGTTGTCGTCAATATCTGAGAACATTCACTGAAATCAACATGGTACTTTCTGTGGCTGCTGTTGTTGTTGTCGTTAATATCTGAGAACATTCACTGAAATCAACATGGTACTTTCTGTGGCTGCTGTTGTTGTTGTCAATATCTGAGAACATTCACTGAAATCAACATGGNTTGTCAATATCTGAGAACATTCACTGAAATCAACATGGTACTTTCTGTGGCTGCTGTTGTTGTTGTCAATATCTGAGAACATTCACTGAAATCAATATGATACTTTTTGCAGACATGGAATGTGTGTTAACTCTTTTACCTCCAACATCAACAAACACACATAAGCTCATGGAAGCACGCACGCACACACATGCAAATACACAGAGCGACACTCACACACATGCACGCACACACACACAAATTATTCCATCTCAAATTTGCTGACAGGGCATCGTTCTCAGCTGCAGTCTGACAGCTTAACCAGCAGTGGGGTGGTGTCTTGTGGGTGGATGGCTGACCTCTGAACCCATGTGAACAGATCTCCACATATAATAATAGACCCAGCAGGTGTTTCAGCTCCACAACCCAGGCCGTAAGCCAGGCCGTGTCAGGTGTCACCAACAGCCAGGCCGGGGAACAGCAGAGGGGTGTAGGTTCAAGTCCCTGATGGGATCGTTGCTACTCCGACCCCCATGTGAGGTTTGCCAGGCATCTCTCTGTGGTATATTTCCAGCTGTCCAGATTGATTAGAAATGTAAGCTCTTGTAATAGCTGTAAATAGGCAGCGGCTACCAAGAAAAGTGAGAACATAATCAGTCTATTTAGGTCTAACTCAATCAAGAAATTATATACTTCTGTCAGATTTATAGAGGCTAAGGCATAGCCGTAAAGGTCCTTTTATTTTCTCTCTCTCTCTCTCTCCTCATCTCTCTCGCTGTTTCCCCTTCTTCATTACCTTTTCTCTAATAACCTATATCATCTTCCTTTTTCCCTTTCTGTGTCTTGCCCTTCTCTGTATCAAAATCAAATCAAATTGTATTTATCAAATGGGCCGAATACAGCAGGTAGACCTTACAGTGAAATGCTTACTTACAAGCTCTTCCCTAATGATGCCAAGTCAGAAAAGAAAAATGCAGGGATAAGTGGTAATTGAGGTAGATACCCAGCTGGCACATTTGGTTTCTTGGAAGTCTTGGAAGTCTTCTTGGAACATATGTTTTTGGTTTCCCATTGACTCTGGGAACAAAACCATATGTTTCCTGATCGGTAAAATTGAGGGGTTGTTTTGTTTTGAGAACAGAAGTGAACATTTCGCCTGTTCTGGGACTGTTTATTTTTAGGATGCAGGGAAGTTCTGAGAACATTTTACTCTGTTTCCTTGAAAGTTTTCCTGGGAGGTTTTATTAACGCTCAGAATCGAAATTGAATGTTTCAAGAAGACAATTTTTCCCCCTTTTTCATGGTATCCAATTGGTAGTTACAGTCTTGACTCGGGAGAAGACATGTGAGCCATGTGTCTGCCAAAACAAGACCCCGCCAAGCCACACTGCTTCTTGACATAATGCTGAAATGTGTGTTGGTATTACCCTCAGGTAGCCTGTTTCTGGCCTCACGTTCAGGAATGACTGAAAAAGCATAACACTAATAAAAAATGTACCCTAGAAATAGCATTGTTGGGAGATCTGGAGAGACCTGGTTACTAATAATTACTAATATATTACTAATATACTAATATTCTTACTAAAAGTATTTATCTTAAACTCGCAATCTGTGGATTCGATTAATAGATTAAAATTGTATGTTAAACATCACAGCATAGTTGAAAGATATATGTTGTGTAGAAATCCGTAGAGTGGCCAGCAGAGATAGGTGGGATGGGCTGAGGGAAACTGAGGGTTGGGATGTGGAACTGGAGACACGTGGGAGTGGAGTTGCTGGGCGGGGGATAGAATGACAGTCAGAGTGCACACACACAGACAAACACACACACGTATGTAAATAGTGCCACATATGCACTCAAATGCATAAGTTCGGCCTTGCTGTTTTGATTATTGTTGTCCTTGATGTCTTTTGTTTTCTGTTGTTGTTTTCCTCTTTTTCTCTTTTGTTCATTTTGTTGGTGCGTTGGGGGACGGTGGCTGTGGGGGAGATTTGGATGTGAGGAGTGGAGAGGTTCGAGGGGGTCTCGGTTGGTTAAGATGCAGCTCTCGGGAACTGTGGGGGGGGGGGGATCTTGGATGGTTGGTAGCCTGGCAGTTGGGAGCTTGGGCCGGTGGCGCGATAGGTCGCTGGTTTGGTGGTCAATA
>NW_019945085.1:0-11092 GCF_002910315.2 Salvelinus sp. IW2-2015
CTGCTTGATAATCATCTTTTGCGCCCGTTTTGCTGTTAAAAAGACTTATTGTCTTTTTGAACCATTTTGCCCACTAGGGTCTAACTAAGGTGCTGTACAGCTTCCACTGCATTCACAGGTCGCAGCGTTTATGTTCTGGATTTCTACAGATATGCCACTTTCTTTTTGGCCCGGATTCCAATTTGTCTTCCCCATTTGACACTTTAGCCTGTATGTGGATCGTACTCACACGTCGGGTCGTCCTTGGACGATACGGCTGGCCAAATGTTTTAAAGATTAGTAGTTGTTCAACGGTAGCCTTCATAGAACACGAAACCTTATTTGTAATGTGCTAGTTTGCCCTGTCGCCCACAAGCTCTTGGCAAACAGTGGAACCATTTGGGGAAACGTAACCAGTTTATCAATCACTTTGATCGATGGCGCAGCGTAACGAAGTCCCTCAAAAAGCGTCACTAAAGTTTTCAGGGGCAAAGAAACCCCTTAAAAAAAAAAACGTGTTGAAACTTGGATATTCCCTGACGAGATATTTCCGACGACCGCCTGCTGTAAAGCCAGCCACTTTACTCTGGGGCTTTTTGACATTACTGAAGAGAAACCGAGTCGAAAACAAAACAAGCTGTACTGAGCTTGGCCTTGGCGACACATCCACTGTAGCCATGCAAAACTCAACTATGGACCTCCAAGACAGTTCGCACTGCATTTTTTTTACATTGTTCCCGCTCTGATCCGGGCCTGATTTAGACCTGGGACACCAGGTTAGGTGAATATTAATGATCAGGGCCTGTTTAGACCTGGACACCAGGGGTGATATTAATGATCAGGGCCTGATTTAGACCGGGACACCAAGCGTAGGTGATATTAATGAATCAGGGCCTGATTTTAGACCTGGACACCACGGTAGGGATGCATATTAATGATCAGGGACTGATTTAGGACCAGGGACGACCAGGTGGTATATTAACTGATAGGGGCCTGAATTTAGACCTGGGACACAGGTGGTATATCTAATGATCAGGGCCGGATTTTAGACCGTGGGAACACCAGGTGGGTGATATTAATGGATCAGGGCTGATTTAGACCTGGGATCACCAGGTGGGTGATATTAATGATCAGGCCTGATTTAGACCTGGACACCAGTGAGGTGATATTTAATGATCAAGGCCTGATTTAGACCTGGGACACTCAGGTTGGGTGATATTAATGATCAGGCCTGATTTAGACCTGGGACACCGGTTGGGTATGATATTAATGATCAGGGCCTGATTTAGACCTGGGACACCAGGTGGGAGTGATATTAAGGCATCAGGGGCCTGAATTTAGACCTGGGACACCAGGTGGGGTGATATTAATGATCAGGGCCTCATTTAGACCTGGGACAACCAAAGTGGGTGATACTAATGATCAGGGCCTGATTTATAGACCTGGGACACCAGGTGGGGTATATTACAAAATGTCAAGGCCTTTGATTTTAGAGCCTGCGGACACCAGGTGAGGTCATATTATTGACCAGGGCCTGAATTTAGACCTGGGACACCAGGTGGGGTGATATTAATGACCAGGCCTGATTTAGACTACTCGGGACACCAGATCTATCCTGTATTTTAAGCCTTATACAGACATTAGAAATCAGACGGAAATGAAAGTATCGTCTCAGGGTGGTGCTGAAGCAGCTCACATAAAAAGAAAGGCGACGGTTTGAGGAAAAACGTTCAATTTAGGTTCCAATCCAGGTCATGTGAAATGACGAGCAAAGAACAGTTATAGTTGCTGGAACTATACTGATACTAGTGTGTTACTATAAATACTGTATGGTACTGTATTGCTGTATGATTGTAGTACTGTATGTCTGTATGTGGGTACTGTATAGGTACTGTATGGTACTGTACTGTATGTGGTACTGTATGGTATGATACTGTATGGTACTGTATGGTACTGTATGATACTGTATGATACTGTATGGTACTGTAAGGTACTGTTGTGGAGGTACTATATGATACTGTATGGTACTGTATGGTATGATACTGTAAGGTACTGTATGATACTGCATGGTACGTATGGTACGATACTGTATGGTACTGTATGGTACTGTAAGGTACTGTATGGTACTGTATGGTATGGTACTGTATGATACGTATGGTACTGTATGGTATGGTACTGTATGGTATGATACTGTATGGTACTGTTGGTACGATACTGTATGTACTGTATGGTACTGTAAGGTACTGTGTGGAGTACTATATGATTACGTACTGGTACTGTATGGTATGATACTGGAAGGTAACTGTATGATATGCATGGTATGGTAATGTATGGTATGATACTGTATGGTACTGTATGCGTACTGTATGGTACTGTGTGAGTACTATATGATACTGTATGGTACTGTATGGTATGATACTGTAAGGTATTTTCTGTATGATACTGCATGGTACTGGTAATGTATGGTATGATACTGTATGGTACTGTATGGTATGTATGGTACTGTATGGTAATGTATGGTATGATACTGTATGTACTGTATGTACTGTATGGTACTGTATGAGTACTGTATGTACTGTATGGTATGTTTATGATACTGTTATGGTATGTACTGTATGGTATGATACTGTTATGGTATGTATGTACTGTATGATACTGTATGGTACTGTATGATACTGTATGTACTGTATGGTACTGTAATGGTACTGTATGATACTGTATGAATACTGTATGGTACTGTATGATACTTATGGTACTGTATGGTATGGTACTTGTATGGTATGATACTGTATGGTACTGTATGGTACGATACTGTATGGTACTTTATGGTACTGTAAGGTACTGTGTGGAGTACTATATGATACTGTATGGTTACTGTATGGTATGATACTGTAAATACTGTATGATACTGCATGGTGATGGTATGTATGGTATGATACTGTATGGTACTGTATGGTACTGTAGGTATGTAATGTTATGGTATGATACTGTATGGTACTGTATGTACTGTATGGTATGGTACTGTATGGTATGATACTTGTATGGTACTGTATGCTGGTATGTATGTACTGTATACTGTATGATACTGTATGATGCTGGTATGATGTACTGTATGTATTACGGTACTGTATGATACTGTATGTATGTACTGTATGGTACTGTATGGTACTGTATGCGTATGGTACTGTATGGTACTGGTATGATACTGTATGGTACTGTATGGTTATGATACTGTATGGTACTGTATGGTACTGTATGGTACTGTATGCTGTAGGTATGGTACTGTATGGTAACTGTATGATACTGTCTGTACTGTATGGTACTTATGTATGTTCTGTATGGTATGGTATGGTACTGTATGGTACTGTATTTTAAGTCATTTAGCAGACGCTCTTATCCGAGGCGACTTACAAATTGGTGCATTCACCTTTATATATCCAGTGGAACAACCACTTTACAATAGTGCATCTAACTCTTTTAAGGGGGTTAGAAGGATTATCTTTATCCTATCCTAGGTATTCCTTAAAGAGGTGGGGTTTCAGGTGTCTCCGGAAGGTGGTGATTGACTCCGCTGACCTGGCGTCGTGAGGGAGTTTGTTCCACCATTGGGGGGCCAGAGCAGCGAACAGTTTTGACTGGGCTGAGCGGGACTGTACTTCCTCAGAGGTAGGGAGGGCGAGCAGGCCAGAGTGGATGAACGCAGTGCCCTTGTTTGGGTGTAGGGCCTGTCAGAGCCTGAAGGTACGGAGGTTGCCGTTCCCCTCACAGCTCCGTAGGCAAGCCATGGTCTTGTAGCGGATGCGAGCTTCAACTGGAAGCCAGTGGAGAGAGCGGAGGAGCGGGGTGACGTGAGAGAACTTGGGAAAGTTGAACACACAGACGGGCTGCGGCGTTCTGGATGAGTTGTAGGGGTTTAATGGACAGGCAGGGAGCCCACGCCAACAGCGAGTTGCAGTAATCCAGACGGGAGATGACAAGTGCCTGGATTAGGACCTGCGCCGCTTCCTGCGTGAGGCAGGGTCTACTCTGCGAATGTTGTAGAGCATGAACCTACAGGAACGGGTCACCGCCTTGATGTTAGTTGAGAACGACAGGGTGTTGTCCAGGATCACGCCAAGGTTCTTAGCACTCTGGGAGGAGGACACAATGGAGTTGTCAACCGTGATGGCGAGATCATGGAACGGGCAGTCCTTCCCCGGGAGGAAGAGCAGCTCCGTCTTGCCGAGGTTCAGCTTGAGGTGGTGATCGTCATCCACACTGATATGTCTGCCAGACATGCAAGATGCGATTCACCACCTGGTTATCAGAGGGGGGATATTACTGTATGATACTGTATGATACTGTATGATACTGTATGTACTGTATGTATGGTACTGTATGATACTGTATGGTACTGTATGGTCTGTATGGTACTGTATGTATGGTACTGTATGGTATGTAATGGTATGGTTACTGTATGATACTGTATGGTACTGTATGGTACTGTATGATACTGTATTGGTACTGTATGGTACTGTAATGATACTGTATGGTTATGGTACTGTATGTATGGTACTGTATGTGATGATACTGTATGGTACTGTATGTACTGTATGGTACTGTATGGTATGGTATGGTACTGTATGATACTGTATGGTACTGTATGGTATGGGTACTGTATGGTACTGTATGGTACTGTATGGTACTCGTATGATACTGTATGGTACTGTATGTATGATCTGTGTATGGTATGGTATGGTACTGTATGTACTGTATGATACTGTATGGTACTGTATGGTACTTTGGTACTGTATTACTGTATGGTACTGTATGGTATGATACTGTATGGTACTGTATGTATGTATGATACTGTATGATACTGTATTGTATGTATGGTATGTACGTATGGTACTGTATGGTACTGTATGGTACTGTATGGTATGGTATGATATGTATGGTACTTGTTTGTTGATACTGTATGGTATGGTATGGTATGGTACTGTATGGTATTGGTACTGTATGGTAATGATACTGTATGGTAACTGTATGGTACTGTATGGTACTGTATGATACTGTATGGTACTGTTGTGATGTATGATTATGGTATGGTATGGTATTATGGTACTGGTTATTGGTATGGTACTGTATACTGTATGGTACTGTATGTACTGTATGGTACTGCTATGGTAGCTGTATTGATACTGTATGGTACTGGTATGGTATATGGGTAGGTATGAGTACTGTATGGTACTGTATGGTACTGATACTGTATGCTACTGTAATGGTTACTGGTATGGTATGATACTGTACAATGCGATACTGTATGGTATCTGTATGGTACTGTATGGTACTGTATGGTATGATGATACTGGATGGTACTGTATGGTACTGTATGGTATGATAACTGTATGATACTGTATGGTACTTGTATGGTACTGTATGGTACTGTATGGTATGAATACTGTATGGTACTGTATGGTATGGTACTGTATGGTACTGTATGGTACTGTATGGTAGTGGTATGGTATGGTACTGTATGGTACTGTATGATACTGTATGATACTGTATGGTACTGTATGGTATGGTACTGTATGATACTGTATGGTCTGTATGGTACTGTATGGTTATGGTACTGTATGGTACTGTATGGTATGGTACTGTTATGGTACTGTATGGTACTGTATGATACTGTATGGTACTGTTATGATCTGTATGGTATTGTACTGTATGATACTGTATGGTATTGTAGGTACTGTAGGTACTGTATGTATGGTACTGTATGGTATGGTTGATACTGTATGATACTGTATGGTACTGTATGAACTGTATGATACTGTATGGTACTGTATGTACTGTATGATACTGTATGGTACTGTATGATTACTGTATGATACTGTAATGGTACGTGTATGGTACTGTATGGTATGTACTGTATGATACTGTATGGTACTGTATGTACTGGTATGATACTGGTATGGTATACTGTATGGTACTGTATGGTATGGTACTGTATGGTATGGTACTGTATGGTACTGTATGTACTGGTATGGGTACTGTATTATACTGTATGGTATGGTATGATACTGGTTATGGTATGGTTCTGTATTGTATGGTAACTGTATGGTACGTATGGTACTGTATGGTACTGTACTGGTATGGTACTGTGGTATGATACTGTAATGTCACTGTATGGTATACTGTATGGTACTGTATGGTATGGTACTGTATGATACTGTATGGTACTGGTATGATACTGTATGTACTGTATGGTACTGTATGATACTGTATGGTACTGTATGGTACTGTATGATACTGTATATGGTATGGTATGTATGGTACTGTATGGTACTGTATGGTATGGTACTGTATGGTACTGTATGATACTGTATGGTACTGTATGGTATGATACTGTATGGTACTGTATGGTACTGTATGGTATGGTATGTATGGTATGGTACTGTATGATACTGTATGGTACTGTATGGTATGTATGGTACTGTATGGTATGGTATGGTACTGTATGGTACTGTATGTACTGTATGGTACTGTATGTACTGTATGTACTGTATGGTATATGGTACTGTTATGATACTGTATGGTACTGTATGGTACTGTATGGTATGGTATGGTACTGTATGATACTGTATGGTACTGTATGGTACTGTATGATACTGTATGGTAACTGTATTGTATGATACTGTATGGGTATGGTATGGTACCTGTATGATACTGTATGATACTGTATGGTACTGTATGGTACTGTATGGTACTGTATGATACTGTATGGTACTGTATGGTATGATAGCTGTATGGTACTGTATGGTACTGTATGATACTGTATGGTATACTGTATGGTCTGTATGGTATGATACTGTATGGTACTGTATGGTACTGTATGGTACTGTATGGTACTGTATGATACTGTATTGTATGATACTGTATGGTATGGTAATGTTATGGTACTGGTATGGTATGGTACTGGTATGGTACTGATTACTGTATGGTACTGTATGGTACTGTATGGTACTGTATGATACTGTATGGTACTGTATTGTATGATAGTGTATGGTATGGTATGGTATGGTACTGTATGGTATGATACTGTTATGGTACTGTATGGTACTGTATGTATGATATGTATTGGTACTGTATGGTACTGTATGGTACTGTATGGTATGGTACTGTATGGTACTGTATGGTATGATACTGTATGGTACTGGTATGGTATGATGGATGTCTGTATGATACTGTATGGTACTGTATGGAACTGTATGGTTGTATGGTATGATCTGTATGGTACTGTATGGTACTGTATGGTCTGATACTGTATGATACTGTATGGTACTGTAAAAGGTGGTACTGTATGGTACTGTATGGTATGATACTGTATGGTACTGTATGGTATGGTACTTGTATGGGTACTGTATGGTACTGTATGGTAGTGTATGGTATGGTACTGGTATGTCACTGTATGATACTGTATGATACTGTATGGTACTGTATGGTACTGGTACTGTATGATACTGTATGGTACTGTATGGTACTGTATGGTATGGGTACTGTTATGTACTTGTATGAGTACATGTATGGTATGGTACTGTATGTACTCTATGGTACTGTATGATACTGTATGGTACTGTATGATACTGTATGGTATTGTACTGTATGATACTGTTATGGTATTGTATGGTACTGTATGGTACTGCATGGTATGGTACTGTATGGTACTGTATGATACTGTATGATACTGTATGGTACTATATGATATTGTATGATACTCTGTCTGGTACTGTATGGTATGTATGGTACTGTATGGTAATGATACTGTATGGTACTGTATGGTACTGTATGGTACTGTAATGGTATGATACTGTAATGGTACTGTATGGTACTGTATGGTATGGTACTGTATGGTAGTATGGTATGTACTGTATGGTACTGTTATGGTATGATACTGTATGGTACTGTATGGTACTGTATGGTATGGTACCTGTAATGGTACTGTATGTATGATAACTGTATGGTACTGTATGGTACTGTATGGTATGGATACTGTATGGTACTGTATGGTATGGTATCTGTTATGGTACTGGTACGTATGGTACTGTATGATACTGTATGGTACTGTATGGTACTGTATGGTATGATACTGTATGGTACTGTATGGTACTGTATGGTATGATACTGTATGGTACTGTATGGTACTGTATGGTATGATTCTGTATGGTATGGTACTGTATGGTACTGTATGGAGTATCTAAACATTCTTTACTTCTTAGAGAAACTGTGTGTCTGTCTGTCTGAGTGGTGTGGTCTGTCGTCTGAGTGTGTGTCTATCTGTCTGTCCTTCCGTCCGTCCGTCCGCCTGTCTTCCTTCCGTCTGTCTGTCCTGTCTGTCTGTCTGTCTGTCTTGTCTGTCTCGTCTGTCTGTCTGTCTGTCTGTCTGTCTGTCTGTCTGTCTGTCTGTCTGTCAGGGAGGGCTGCCATGGTGAACAAGGGATGGTGTCGATGTGGTAATACAGGCAGACAGAGGTCAGATGAGACCTGGGGTACAGTTAGGTGGCTTTGATCGCCCCCTGGTGGTGTGTGTGAGTCAACACTATCAACCTGAGTCTACTGGTCCCATCAGTTTTCAGTTCAGATTAAGTTTTGAATAATCATCATGGCTCATTTTGAATTTAACACCACTATACACATGTTCCGATTGGACAATAAAGAGTTGGTTTGATTGCTTGATTCCTTCATTCATTCATTGTTTCGATTGATTGTCGGTGTGTCTGTCTTTAATAGGATTTGGAGAAGCCTAGTCCACCCCAGAAACCCTACCTGCAGACCCCCTGGGCAGGAATACCCAGAAGCCTCTACCTGCAGACTCCTGGGCAGGAATATCCAGAAGCCTCTACCTGCTGACCCCCTGGGCAGGAATATCCAGAAGCCTTTACCTGCCGACCCACTGGCAGGAATACCCAGAAGCCTCTACCTGCAGACCTCCTGGGCAGGAATATCCAGAAGCCTCTACCTGCTGACCCCCTGGGCAGGAATATCCAGAAGCCTTTACCTGCCGACCCACTGGGCAGGAATACCCAGAAGCCTCTACCTGCCTACCCCCTGGGCAGGAATACCCAGAAGCCTTTGCCTGCTAACCCTAACTCCCCCGGAAGGAGTGGTCATCTGATTCGTAGCCCCATTGCTGTCGGAGTCCCCATCCCTGTACCTGTCCCCGGTGTACCTGTCCCCGGTGTCCCCATCCCTGTACCTGTCYCCGGTGTCCCCATCCCTGTACCTGTCTCCGGTGTCCCCATCCCTGTACCTGTCYCCRGTGTCCCCAGGCCGCTGAGACCTGTTCCACACCACAACAGGTGCGTCCCAGATACTCTGGACAACACCCAGCATTAGATCAATCAACTTATAGTCTCGCTTGACAGACTGTTACTGGCTGGACAAGGAAGATTTTGGCCAAGCTAGATTTTGTTCAGCGTTCTGAGATGAATCAATGTATCCAGTCATGCCAAGACCACGTTTTCTAACCATTCACTTGTGAATTTCTGGACGTGATCCTTAACATGCACTTTTAACGTCCATCTCCCTCTCCCTCCCTCCCAGGTCTGTTCCTAAGCAACCCCCAACACTACCTAAGCCTCGTATGATCGTCCACGCCAAGTTCAGCAGCTGAGAGCAGCTGGATTAAACTGAAGGGAATTTAAAGGACGTTCTTTCTGTAAAACGATAAAGACATTTCACTTGCACTATGAAACCTTAAGATGTGGTGTCTCTGAGTTTTGAATAATGGGGACGGACCGTTGGGCGGTTGGCGTGTCAGCGAGTCAGTCCCCCCCCCCGTTGGTGCTCTGATGTCAGAGGTGCTATAGGTCTGAGCTCAGGTACATGTATGTAAAGTATTTATGTTTTGTGTATTTATTAATTAGTTACCACACAGTGCACTGTACCAGACACTTGGGATTAAATTTGTAGTCTTTGATWATTTTTTATTTGTTTTCTACTGTTAGCCATTTGATTTCAATCATGGGGATATTTTAACCTGTTTTGATGGACAGGAAGCCAGGGGAAAAGTACAACTTAACAAAGCCTGTCTCTGGAGGTCTGGGAAGTTGTAAAGACCCTAACATGGCGATCAATGAAATGGATTCAGAACAAAGGGAAAGACGACTACAAACATCAGAAAGGGCGACTTTCATCCGCACTTGGGTTGACGGACTCGGGTTGACGGACTTGGGTTGACGGACTCGGGTTGACGGACTCGGGTTGACGGACGTGGGTTGACGGACTCGGGTTGACGGACTTGGGTTGACGGACTCGGGTTGACGGACTTGGGTTGCGTATGACGCCACCTGCTGTAAGACAATGGCATCAGTGGTAAATCCTGCCGCAGGTCTTCCTCCATCCAGTATACAGCCAGCTGTTTCTCCCTCTGTGACCGTACTATGTATGCACTGATGCTGAGAGACTGAGCCCTGAGGAACACCAATAACAACCTTACACCAACCTTACAACAACCATACACAAACCTAACACACACCACCCTTACACCAGCTATATACCAATCTTTCACCAACTATATACCAACCATACACCAACCTTACACAAGCTATACACCAATCTTTCACCAACCTTTCACCAACCTTACACCAGCTATACACCAATCTTTCACCAACTATACACCAACCTTTCACCAACCTTACACAAGCTATACACAATCTTTCACCACATATACACCAACCTTACACCAGCTATACACCAATCTTTCACCAACTATACACCAACCTTTCACCAACCTTACACAGCTATACACCAATCTTTCACCAACCTTTCACCAACCTTACACCAGCTATACACCAATCTTTCACCAACTATACACCAACTTTCACCAACCTTACACAAGCTATACACCAATCTTTCACCCAACTTTCACCAACCTTACACCAGCTATACACCAATCTTTCACCAACTATACACCAACCTTTCACCAACCTTACACAGCTATACACCAATCTTTCACCAACCTTACACCAACCATACACCAATCTTTCAACAACTACAGTGCCTTACAAAGTATTCATCCCCTTGGCGTTTTTCCGATTTTGTTGCATTATAACCTGTAATTTAAATAGATTTT
>NW_019945085.1:13999-21390 GCF_002910315.2 Salvelinus sp. IW2-2015
AACCATACACCAACCTTACACCAACCATACACCAACCTAACACAAACCTGACAACAACCATACACCAACCTAACACAAACCTGACAACAACCCATACACCAACCTTACACCAACCTTACACCAACCTTACACCAACCATACACCAACCTAACACAAACCTGACAATGATCCTTAACATGGCAGCCACTTTTAACGTCCATAACTCCCTCTCGCTCCCTCCCAGGTCTGTGTACCTTAAGAAAAAGTCCCCCACATACTTCCAATAAGCTCGATATGATCGTGCCACCTTCCAACAAGTCAGGTTATTGCAAAGTTATCAGAAGCTTGGAACCGTAGCTCAGCTGGGATTCTAGAAAGCATTAGACTAGGGAATATCATGAAAGGACGTTCTTTCTGTAAAACGATAAAGACTGTTTCCACTTGCCAGGACATCTTTAGTGTAAAGATGCTCTGGTAAGATTGTGTGTTTGTCTCCTGGGAGTTTTGAATAATGGGGGCTAAAAGATGCGTGCATCCGAATTGTGTAGCGAGAGACATCTTTGCGACTAGTGGTAGCAAGCACAACCGGGCTCAGATCCACGGAAGGGATGTGTTCAGCACGTCCCGCACACACCGTTGGTGCTCCTGATGTCAGAGGTGCTTAGGTAACATGAAGCATCGAGGGTCGCAATAGGTACTGTGAAAGTGATTTAATGTGTTTGTGTATTGTATTAATTGTAGTTACCACAGCAAGCTCCAAGAGACACAGAAGACTCTGTACCAGACACTTGGGATTAAAATTTGTTAGTCTTTGTTAATAATTTTGTTATTGTGTTTTATACTGGTTAGGTCGCATTTTGAGAATTTGCGATAGTGCATCGGGATATTTTAACCTGTTTTTGATGGACGGAAGCAGGGAAAAGTACACACGTTAACAAAGCTGTCCTCTGGAGGTGGGAAGTGGCTAAAGACCGCTAAACGGCATGGCGATTCAATGATAGAATGGAATTTCAGAACAAAGGGAAAGACGCAGCTGAAATCATGCCAGAGACAATGGAGGCAGAAACAGTTGCCTGTCCTCCTTTCAATTCCGACACTTGGGTTGACTGGACCGTTTAGCAAAAAGACACCTTACTAACGCCTCTGTCCGATCCCCGGGGTTGGACGGACTTGGGTTGACGGACTCGGGTTGACGGACTGTTCGGGAGATGTGACGGACGTGGGGTTTGAGCAGGACAACATTCGGGTTGTGCACGGAGCTCCTGTCTTGGGAGTTGAGAGGACCTCCGGGTTCATTGGACGGACGGGTTAGGAGGTTCAGCGTATGACGACGACCTGCACCACAGTGTACCAACACAGACATAACTGCCGTCAATCATGGTTGTATAATCAGTTTCCTGCCGGCCAGGTGGCGCGTTGCCCTCATGGCCAGTATACGCAACGCTAGCTCGATTTCTCATTCATAGTTAGTGGGGCCTTTTAACGATTTGACTATGTATGGCCACTCTGAGGGTGGTGGCTCTCACGAGCGCATCACGAAGAGCCCTCTAAGGAACATCACAACTAAACGTTCACGCCAACACTGCCGAAAGCGTAACCTAAACAACCATAAATAACCTGTAACACCAACCTTACAGTTCTCAGCGTCGCGGACATAGATTGAGTGTGGTAATCGCTTTCGGCAACGCTCCAAAGCTCATACTACCCGCTACAAAACCATATATAGAAAACTCGTTACAGCATGCTCATGACTCATCGCTGAAAGCCTCGTTTGTTAGTGGGAACAAGACCCTTTGCGACCACACCTTACATCATCGACTAATATCCATGCGGTCTGAGTCTCACAAGTCGCCCTATAGTTCACACACTAGTAGAACCACAACCAACAAGCGCGCATCTGTTCACGCCAACCTTAGCAGGCTTACGGTTCAATTACCCAATTTTCACCCACGCTCTGCACGAGCCCATCATACGTCACACCAGCTCTATTTACACCATCTGAGACGGTGATGCTGTACAGGCTATCCCAGTGCTCACACGCCAACGCCAGAGCTACAAGCAACATAGTCTCTGTCTGCTACACACTCAACAACCGCGTTACAACACCAGACTGTGTAGAGAAACACCACACTCCATACACTCGTTAACCCGCAACTTGGTCCATCATACCGCGAGAGATCATTCAGCTACACACCTTATACACCCCGAGTACCACTATTCTGACAACCAACCTTACTTTAAAGGACACACAAACCTAGATTTCTTGTGCACTCAAACTAACCTTAATTCAACCTTACTAAAGCTATACACCACAAGTTTGTCACGCTCCCACCCCATTTTTAATACATAAGCGAGTATGCATGTCACACTAACATTTGCGTTATACAGGAAGCGAGGCAATTTGTTTTTCCTCAACCGCCACAGAGCTGAGCGCCAACTTCATACAATGATCTCTAGGTTCGAACTGCCAACCCACATTTATGTAAATGCAAGCTTAATCATCGCTCAATTCGCTTGGATTACACGAGCGTCTCTGACACAATGCACTACCCTGTACCATAGCACACATGTTACATATGGTTTGTATACAAGCTACGACCTAGAGCCCCATTTGTAGCCCTTATCCAAGAGTATTTCTCATGGATCTGGTCAGTGCGATTATCTTTGCATCACGGCGTGGCTGTTGTATGATATTCATCAGTCGTTCTGTGATTGCACAGCTCCATATCTAGGACGAGTCTGGGTGGTGTTAGTTTGATTAGGTCAAGGGGTTTTATTAGTATAGGTGAGGAACACTTACTCAACTGTGCTCAGCTCAATGGAACACTAGTAGCACACAACCGTAAAGTTGGCGGGCGGAGGAATAAAGATGTTAGTCCTAAGGAGTGGTGGTTGTCATTGCATGGTTTCTGAAAGGGCTGAAGGCCCCACTTATAAGCTTATCACTAGTAAGAAACGGATAATAGACTTAAATCTGTACAGAATAAAAGCCGTCGTATAAAACCAAAATGAACAAGAGAGAAACTAGACGATTGCTGCCTAGGTTGTGTATATGATGTCTCCACACCCCCGTTGCTATGAGAAAGCCCCTTAAAAGATCTTGGTGCAAACCAATTCTTTCAGAATCACATAGTAGTTAATCATAACAGCTCCCACCTTGTGTGAACCACTAAGGTAGTCACATGAATTTGTCACGATGATTCTCAGTATAGTATAAACCTTGTCTGAAGGCCCCATGTATCTGCAACACCACTAAGCAAGGGGCACACGACCGAGCAAGCGCCCATGACATGAAGACTGCATAGGGAGACTCTCCAAACTAGGTCAGGGACCAAAGTTGATGGAGAGAGATCAGATCATGGTTTGGGTTTAAAAAAATATTCCGATACAACTATTGAACATTCTTATCGGGAGACGAGCCATATAAATCCATTCTAAGGAAATGGAAAGAATAATGGGCATCCACAACAAAACCTGCCAGAGGTAAATGCCCACCTTCAATTCAAACTAAATATGGACCTTCAGTAGGCAAAGAGGCATTAATCCCAGAGAGGCAACAAAGAGACCAAAGATAACCCTGAAGGGAGCGCTGGCAAAGGCTCCACAGCGGAGATTGAGTATCGCCCATAGAACTTTAAGCGTACACTCCACAGAGCCTGGGCCTTTTACGGAAGGTGGCCAGAAATATCATTGCTGTAAAGAAAGAAATAGACAAACACGTTTTGGTTGTGACGTCCACAAGAGGCATGTTGGGAGACTCCCCAAAACTAATGTGAAGAAGGTACTCTTGTGTGTCTACGCGATGGTAATGAAACTCAAAATGAGGCTTTTTGGCCATATCAAGGAAAACGTTTATGTGTGCGCGGGAATGAAAGAGACCCGAACACCCTCTCAATACCGCCCAGAGCGGAGACTTATCTTGATCCCACCAGTGAAATGCGATGGTGGTAGCCAGACATCATGCGTGGAGTATGTAATTTCACTCGGAGGGACGGCGGGGAAACTGTTCAGTGAATTGAAGGAAGATGGAGATGGCTAAATTACAGGGAAAATTCTTGAGGGAAACACCCCTGTTTCAGTCTTCCAGAGATTTTGAAGACTTTGGACGAGGTCACCTTCAGTGCTCAAACCAATGACCTTAAGCATACTGCTAAAGCAACAGCTTTGAGTGGTTTTATTAGGGGAAACATGTAAATGCCATGCAGGAACGAATAATGAAACCGCTATGGAAAAAAGCATCCGCCTCCCTATATTTATCTAACAATGAACTCAAATACTCCCAGGTTCCCAGCCTATGTTAAAGGGCCCAGACCTCAATCCAATTGAAGAACTGTGTATACTTAAAAGATTGCCTGTACACCGCAGCGAAACCCATCAACTTTGAAAGAGCTGGAGCAGTTTTTGCCTTGAGAATGGGCAACAATCCCAATGGCATATGACTGTGACAAGCTTATAGAGAAATACGGTGGTCAATGGAGAATATATATTTAATAAATGAATTGAGGAATATTCCACCACTCAAAAACTATATAAGTTTGATGTAAGTTGGTATGTAAGATCATCAATTGAAGAGTACATTAGAATCTTCAAATTATTATTATGATTGTGTAGTCTCTATGTCAGTAAAATATAACAATAATAATTATGTGTTGTAGTGTGTTAGTCAGAATTTAGGGGTAAAACAATATAGTCTGTTAGGTTAGCGCGTGGTAGCGCGCTAATAGCGTGTTCCAATCGGGTTACGTGTACTCGCTTATGAGACCTATTGGAGAAGTAGTGGGTTCCTTGCCCTGCAAGGGCCGCGGCTTTTTTGGAGCGATGGGGTAACGATGCTGTTCGTGGGGTGACTGTTGATGAGTGTGCAGTATAGTTGGTCCTGGGGTCGCGCGCCGGGTCGGGGGTGTAGGTGGTTTAGACCTTTTATATACTGTTATCATGTACGTTATGCTCTCTATGTAAGTATCTAAGTACCAGCAGACTTGTCTGAGCAGATGCGGTTGTGTCGCCGTTTTGGCTTAGTTGTGTGCCTCTAGAAATTTGAAGGGAGGATGTGAGTACTTCTCACGGTCCCTAATCTTTGTCGGCTGGGTATTGATAAAGTATGTGCGTAGAGATACCTACTGTTTGTGTGCAAAAGTATGTGCGTAGGATACCTACCTGTTTGTGGTGCAAAAGTATTGTGCGTAAGGATACCTACATGTTTGTGTGCAAAAGTATGTGCGTAAGGATACCTACTGTTTGTGTCAAATGTAGGTGCCGTAAGGATACCTACTGTTTGTGTGCAAAAGTATGTGCGTAAGGATACCTACTGTTTTGTGCAAAAGTATGTGCGTAAGGATACCTACTGTTTGTGTGCAAAAGTATGTGCGTAAGGATACCTACTGTTTGTGTGCAAAAGTATGTGCGTAAGGATACCTACTGTTTGTGTGCAAAAGTATGTGCGTAGGGATAGCCTACTGTTTGTGTGCAAAAGTATGTGCGTAAGGAGCTAGTATAAAATGAACGGTTTTGTACAACGAGGAGCGCGGCCGTGAATAAACATTTTGGACCATCATAGCTGGGGCCTCCGTCTGTTTCATTCGACCAGTATCTTACAAATCCTGGGGTTGCAGACGGAGTAGTTAATTGATTTGTTATGTACCTGGAGAACATACCTCTCGTGACCACGAGAAGAGACTTGCAGCTGTAACTGTGCAAAACGTGGCTCTACAAAAGTAGTAGTTGTGCACACTCAAGTTTTCATTTGTTTTGTCTTATTTCTTGTTTGTTTCACAATAAATAAATATTTGCATCTTCAAAGTGGTCGGCATGTTGTGTAAATCAAATGATACAAACCCCCAAAAAAATCTATTTTAATTCCAGTTGTAAGGCAATAAAATAGGAAAAATGCAAGGCGGGTGAAAACTTTCACCAGCGCCTGCACACAACCTAACACACAACCTAACACCAACCATACACAACAAACACAAACCTAACCAGAATCTTACAACACCTAACACAAACCTGAAACACCATACACCTAACACACAACTAACACAGACCTTACACAACCATACCACAAACTACCGACTAAAACTACAACAACCAACCATACACAAACTAACACCAACCATACACAACCTTACAACAACCTAACACAACCATACCAAACCTAACACCACCAACAGTCAAACCTTCAACAACCTAACACCAACCATACACAAACCATACACCAACCTAACACAACCATACACAACCTTACAACACCATACACAAACCTAAACAAACCATACACAAACCTACAATACAAGCCAACCACCTACACCCAACCTAACACAAACCTGATCACAACAACATAACACCAACCTAACACAAACCTGACAACAACCATACACCAACACTTACACACGATTAGGTACGCAATCTAGGTGGCTAGCGCAAATGTAGTGGATACCATAAGGTCAAGTAGGTGAGATACATGGCAAGTGGCAATCGAAAGACGAGTTTCTTGAACGATTTAGATCCAAGTGACGCGCGTATACCACTTACACACCTTAACCTCACAAACAACAAACCATAACACATAAACCTACCATACACAACCACACCAATTCCCTACACCAACCTAACACCAAACCTAATACAAAAGCTAACCACAAACTTACACAACGCATACACCAACTACACAACCTAACACAACCACCCAATAACACAAACCTTCAACAACCATACACCAAGCCTCCTCCAACACACCACCAACCTAACACAAACCTTACCAACAACCATACACCACTAACACCCACCATACACCTAATTACACCAGACTACACACCAATTTCACACCAACCTTAAAACAGCTATACCACTAATCTTACACAACCTTACATCAATTCATACAACAACCTTACACAACCTTAGAACAACCATACACAGACCGCAACACCAACCTTAAACCAGCTCATACCACGCAATCTTACACCAACCTTAAACCAACCTTACCCAATCTTACACCACTATACCCAACCTTACACCAACCTTAAACCAGCTAACACCAATTCTTAAAACCAAAAACCTTACACCAACCATACCAACCTTTATACTTCAGCAGCCACCCAAGAGTTTATGCCTAACACCACACAAGCCACTACATATATAGATAGACACTACGTAGCCTACATAGAGCACACATAAACACTACATAAGCACTACGATAAACACTACATAGCACTACATAAACCTTGATTGTGTGATTATGCACCGCACCGTCAGTCAGAAAGTCAGGGCTGCCCAACAGAAGGGTTAACAAGTGGTAATGTGGAATTGAACACTATGGATAACAAGCAAACAGAAGCCTCTGTTGGAAAAACAGTTCATTTTGCCATGGAAGTAATTCACCGTCGCTGGTTTGTACCTGGTGAAAGAAGTTTAGGAGG
>NW_019945085.1:21415-27953 GCF_002910315.2 Salvelinus sp. IW2-2015
TTTAGAGGTTGTTTTAGCTTACTTTCCTCTGACTGTGTACCACCACTGAGACAACCACAATCCTCCAAACACTGACTCTCAACTCTCATGGTTGATTACTGGTTATTATGCACCGCGGGGCCAACGTTCGGTGGCGAAAACGTCGTCGAATGTTGCAGATAGAAATGCCACAAATAGAGCTGAAGTGATTCCTTATTCTACATGTCAGAGAGGGGKGTTTGTTCTACGTGGCATATTTCTGTCTGAATGTTACAAAACGAACACGCCCCCTGGTTTTTTAATTTGCCGTTGTGCCCGATGTTAGCCTGATTAAATCAGATTGACTTCTGTTCTCAAATGTTGAGTGGCTATACTGAGGTGTTGTTAATTAAGATATTACACAGTTATTACACAAGTCCAGATGTGTTATTACACAGTCCAGATGTGTTATTACATTTAATACACAGTCCAGATGTGTTATTACACAGTCCAGAGGTGTTATTACATGTTATTACACAGTCCAGAGGTGTTATTACATGTTATTACACAGTCCAGATGTGTTATTACACAGTCCAGATGTGTTATTACACAGTCCAGATGTGTTATTACACAGTCCAGATGTGTTATTACACAGTCCAGAGGTGTTATTACAGTCCAGACATGTTATTACACAGTCCAGAGGTGTTATTACAGTCCAGACATGTTATTACACAGTCCAGACGGGTTATTACACAGACCAGACGGGTTATTACACAGTCCAGACATGTTATTACACAGTCCAGACATGTTATTACATGTTATTACACAGTCCAGACGTGTCTTAGTCTTTATGTCATAAAACTCAGAAGCTACAAGGTGATTATTTTCTTACATTATTTTATGGTTGTTATTACAGTGTGAAGGCTGTCATTGTTGACGGCATTGTTCAAAACGTTTCATTCACACTGTTCAACTTTATTTTAAGCACACACGTCTTGTTCTCAAATATCTAGATGGAAAACAGAGATGTTTTGTCATGTCTATCTAGTATTTAATCTCTTGGCTTTTGGAGGCAGAGATCCATAGATTCATAATCAGTTGTTTTTACTATGACGTTCTATTGTGTTAAACTAGTTTTACCTTGTTTACTTTGCTGTTTGAAAGTCTTGTTGCCATGACACCAGTATTACTGTCCTGTGTCCTACCTGTAGTCACACCTGTATTACTGTCCTGCGTCCTACTGTACCTGTCCTCTGTCCTACCTGTCCTGTGTCCTACTGTAACTGTCCTGTGTCCTACTGTACCTGTCCTGTGTCCTACTGTACCTGTACTGTGTCCTACTGTACCTGTACTGTGTCCTACCTGTCCTGTGTCCTACTGTACCTGTCCTGTGTCCTACTGTACCTGTCCTGTGTCCTACTGTACCTGTCCTGTGGTCCTAACCGTCCGGCCTACTGGGTACCTGTACTCGTGTTACTGACCTGTCCTGTGCCTATTTGGCTTCCCGTGTCACGACTACGTCCTGTTCCTAGCGACCTGCCGTCCTAGCTGTACCTGCCTGTTCCAAGCCCTGTCCGTCCTACTTACCTGTAGCTGGTCCTACGAACTTACTGGTGTCTATCTGTAGCTGTCTGGGTCCTACCTTCCTGTGTCCTACTGCAGCTGTCCTGCGTATCTCTAACCTCGTGTACCTGTCCTGCTTGTCCTACTGTACCTGTCTGGCCTGGACGGCTCACTGTACCTGATTCTGTGTCCACCGTAGCTGCCGTGTGTCCTACTGTTCCTGTGTCCTACTGACTGTGCGTGTCCTATCTGGTACCTTCCGTTCCTAACCCTGCTGGTGTACTAGTGTACGCTGGTCGGTCCTCACTGCCGCTGTCCACCTGTCCGTTGTCGGCACGGATGTTCTGTTCGAAGAGTTCCGTTTGTCGTTTACATTAGAAAACACAATATGTTACACGTTATCATAGACAGATGACTTTTTGTAAGATAATTATTTGATACACTTTAGTGTCTATGTCAATACACACAAACTTTTGAACACTTGAGCAGTATCAGTAAAATGTTTTTTAAACACTAAAGTGGTCTTGTTTTTTTTGTTGTCTATTAATACAATTCATACTAATGTTCCCCCGAATCTGTTCCTATAATTCCATTCCAGCCCATTCCAATGAGCCCGTCCTCCTTTAGCTCATTCTACCAGCCTCCACTGGTGCACACGCCCTCTCCCTGTCAATACTATTCGATTATTATAAGAGGGTTATTAGCGTACAGTCGGCCTAGTGGTCACGTGATCATATTTAGGCGCACATTAATTCTTGTTCAGTGACTCGTGTCGCCTATGCAAATCAACCCACGTGTTTGACCATGTCAGTGGCCAATAGCGCAACAGTGCGCTGCGGATTGACAGACAAGAAACGGTAATAGAGTTTTAATCCGAAATGAAAGGAAGAAAAACTGCATGTTTGTTTGTCCTGAAATTTCTTCACATTTGTCAACAAAACATGAACGGAAATCTGTTTTAGATCATACGTTGAACTCCAAGTCTACGTTGTGATTGTTATATGGATTAGTCTGTGTCGGTGAGTTCGTTTTTATCGTGCGGATAAACGGTTCTCTGTGCCTTTGATTATAACTGTTGCCAACAGTTGTTGCGCTCTCGAAGGGATCCTCGATCATGTCCATGGCGGATGGATCAACCATGTCGGAGCAGGACAATCATTTGATGGAGAAAGAGATTTGTTCGGATTCGGGAACTGCTGACTGTGTGGAAGAAGCTTTTGTCTTCGGAGAGGATCTGGAGCTGAACCGATTTGATGGATTGCCCTTCTCCTCTCGTTATTATAAACTACTGCAAGAGAGAAAGTCTCTACCTGTTTGGAAAGATAGAGAGCGATTTTTGGATATCCTGGTGAACAATCGACTTGTTATAGTATCCGGTACAACTCAAACTGGGAAAAGTACACAGGTGAGTTTTGAATTAATACGACAGTATTCAGATCTAAAATATGAGTTTCAATGAATTTCAATAATAATAATAAAAAATAACAATCATTCCCCTTCGATTGCTAATACAGTATCTAGTATTTATATAATGATGTATTTTTGTTGTTGTTGAAAATCTCTTAATTGGTATAGTAGCATACAGTCCCATACATGACACGTGGAAACATATCTAATAACGCAACAACGAGGCCATACATCAAACATTAGTTCCATACAAAACCATGTCAGCTACTTCATAGTCTGCTACCGATACCAGGACTACATGTCCTGCTATGAACTATTTTTTCATCCACATCATAATTCCTCACACTGGAGTTTTTCCATATAAGGGTAGTACAGAGTTGTTATTGAAAATCAAAAAGTGACAGCATTCAAGTAATAAACTTCTGCCAGGATCTTGTTGTGAAGTGTGAAATGCCAGCCGGCTGCATTGGGAAGGTCAGTCTCTACTGAGACCCTTATAAATATAGCTCCAGCCTGCAGGGAGCCTGATATTAATACCATTAGCTGTGTCTTTGTCCCAAATGGCACCCTATTGCCTACGTAGTGCACTACTTTTGTCCTGGACCCTGTAGGATCTGGTCAAAAGTAGTGCACTACACAGGGAACATCATGCTATTTGGGACAGAGACTCCTATGTCTTAGACCCTGAAGCTGCACATAAGACTTTAGATATAACTGCTTACTTACAGCAGAATCCACTAACCCTGGTCCCAGATCTGATCTCACTAGCCCTGGTCCCAGATCTGATCTCACCTAGCCTGGTCCCAGATCTGATCTCACTAGCCTGGTCCCAGATCTGATCTCACTAGCCTGGTCCCAGATCTGATCTCACTAGCCCTGGTCCCAGATCTGATCTCACTAGCCCTGGTCCCAGATCTGATCTCACTAGCCCTGGTCCCAGAAATCTGAATCTCCACCAGCCTGGTCCCAGATCTGATTCTCAACCAGTATGAATCCCAGATCTGATCTCACCAGTATGATCCCAGATCATCCACCAGATCCAGATCTGATCTCACAGCCTGGTCCCAAATCTGATCTCACTACCTGTCCCAGATCTGATCTACTAGCCTGGTCCCTCTGATTCACCAGCTGCCAGTGATCTCACTAGCCTGGTCCCAGATCTGAACTCACCTAGCCTGGTCCCAGATCTTGATTCTACTAGCCTGGTCCCAGCTCTGATCTCACTCCGCCTGGTCCAGATCTGATCTCACTAGCCTGGTCCCAGATCTGATCTCCGTAGCCGACGTCCCAGATCTTGATCCTACTAGCCTGGTCATCTGACAGCATCTGATCTCACTAGCCTGGTTCCCAGAATTCTGCTGTGTTGCGTCTACCTCGCTCCATTGTCTATTATGTTTGAGCGTGGCAGAGCAGCAGAGCAGACAGGCGCTCCAGGTTTAGAAGTCCACTCCTTTCGTATGATGCCTGAGACAATGGGTTTAATATGACCAGATATACTGTAAATACCAATTCCCATTAGTCACGTACATCAATTTAGTAGTTGACAACCCCAACCTCACCCAGTTGTCCATTGAGTCTAGGAACGAGCTAGGGAGTATTGAATGGCCTCTCCTCTCACTGCGATCTGATTCAGATGTTTTCCAAGCAGACATATCAGCACATGGTTTATGAGAATATGGCTATTCATTCCAGGTTTATAGAACTGTGTCTCTGTTGGCCAGAGATGTTAAACAAAGATCCATTTGATCTTGGAAAACAATTTTTTTAAATTTAACTTTATTAAACTAGGCAAGTCAGTTGAGGCCTACACCGGCCAACCCGGACGACGCTGGGCCAATTGTGCGCCGCCTATGTGACTCCAATCACGGCCGGTTCGCGATACAGCCTGGAATCGAACCAGGGTGCTGTAGTGACGCGCTCTAGCACTGAAATGCAGGTGCCTTAGAGCGCTGTGCCACTCGGAAGTTGATGCAGTTCCGTGGGATCTCCTTCTGCAGTGCCTTAAGACCCCGTGTGCCACTCAGGAAGTTTGATGCAGTTCGATGCAGAATTTTATCCTGAGTGTCTTAGAGCGTGTGGCACACAGGAAGTTTTGATGCAGTTCGTGGGATCTCTTTTCTGCAGTGCCTTAGAGCGCTGTGCCACTCAGGAAGTTGATGCAGTTTCCGTGAGATCTTCTTTCCTGCAGTGTCTTAGAGCGGCTGTGCCACACAGGAAGTTGATGCCAGTTCCGTGGGATCTCTTTCCTGCAGTGCCTTAGAGCGCTGTGCCACTCAGGAAGTTGATGCCAGTTCCGTGGGATCTCTTCCTGGCAGTGCCTTAGAGGCTGCTGGCCACTCAGGAAGTTGATGCAGTTCCGTGGGATCTCTTTCCTGCAGTGCCTTTAGAGCGCTGTGCCACTCAGGAGTTGATGCCAGTTCCGTGGGATCTCTTTCCTGCAGTGTCTTAGACCGCTGTGCCACACAGGAAGTTGATGCCAGTTCCGTGAGATCTCTTTCTGCAGTGTCTTAGAGCGCTGTGCCACTCAGGAAGTGATGCCAGTTTCGTGGGATCTCTTTCCTGCAGTGCCTTAGAGCGCTGTGCCACTCAGGAAGTTGATGCCAGTTCCGTGAGATCTCTTTCCTGCAGTGTCTTAGAGCGCTGTGCCACTCAGGAAGTTGATGCCAGTTCCGTGGATCTCTTTCCTGCAGTGCCTTAGAGCGCTGTGCCACTCAGGAAGTTGATGCCAGTTCCGTGAGATCTCTTTCCTGCAGTGTCTTAGAGCGCTGTGCCACTCAGGAAGTTGATGCCATTCCGTGAGATCTCTTTCCTGCAGTGCCTTAGAGCGCTGTGCCACACAGGAAGTTGATGCCAGTTCCGTGGGATCTCTTTCTGCAGTGTCTTAGAGCGCTGTGCCACTCAGGAAGTTGATGCCAGTTTCGTGGGATCTCTTTCCTGCAGTGTCTTAGAGCGCTGTGCCACTCAGGAAGTTATGCCCGTTCGTGAGATCTCTTTCTGCAGTGCCTTAGAGCGCTGTGCCACACAGAACGAGGAAGTTGATGCCAGTTCGTGGGATCTCTTTCTGCAGTGTCTTGAGCGCTGTGCCACTCAGGAAGTTGATGCCAGTTCCGTGGATCTCTGTGACTGTGAATTACCCTGAATAACATGGGTCTTACAGGCTTACCCCCTCCTCCCTCTCTCTCTCCCCCTCCCTCCATCCTATCCCTCCTCTTCCCCTCTTCTCCCTCACTCCCTTTCCCATCCCTCCTCCCTCTCTCTCCCCTCGCTCCCTCCCTCCCTCACTCCCTTCCCCATCCCTTCCCTCTCTCCCTCCTCCTCCCCCTCTCTCCCCTCCCTCCCCCCCCTCTCTCTCCCTCCCCTCTCTCTCCCCCTCCCTCCCTCCTTCCCCTCTCTCTCTCTCTCTCCCTACCTTTCCCCATTCTCCCCCTCCATCCCTCTCTCTCTCCCCTCTCCTCCTCCCCTCCCCTTCTCCCTCTCCCTCTCTCTCCTCTCTCTCTCTCCTCTCTCTCTCTCTCTCTCTCTCTTCTCTCGCTCTCTCCATCCCCTCTCTCTCCCTCCTCCCTCTGGCCTCCAGCTGTGAGCACTAATCCTCTGGAGCTGTCATTAGTGG
>NW_019945085.1:28578-40230 GCF_002910315.2 Salvelinus sp. IW2-2015
TTAATACTGTTATCCCATTTGAGTCAGGTCACTCTAGTGGATTAATATTGTTAATCCCATTTGAGTCAGGTTCACTCTAGTGGATTAATACTGTTAATCCCATTTGAGTCAGGTCACTCTAGTGGATTAATATTGTTAATCCTGTTGTAGTCAGGTCACTCTGGTGGATTAATACTGTTAATCCCATTTGAGTCAGGTCACTCTAGTGGATTACTATGTTAAGCCTGTTGGAGTCAGGTCACTCTAGTGGATTAATACTGTTAATCCCATTTGAGTCAGGTCACTCTAGTGGATTAATACTGTTAATCCCATTTGAGTCAGGTCACTCTAGTGGATTAATACTGTTAATCCCATTTGAGTCAGGTCACTCTAGTGGATTAATATTGTTAATCCCATTTGGTCAGGTCACTCTAGTGGATTAATACTGTTTAATCCCATTTGAGTCAGGTCACTCTAGTGGATTAATATTGTTAATCCTGTTGTAGTCAGGTCACTCTGGTGGATTAATACTGTTAATCCCATTTGAGTCAGGTCACTCTAGTGGATTAATACTGTTAAGCCTGTTGGAGTCAGGTCACTCTAGTGGATTAATACTGTTAATCCCATTTGAGTCAGGTCACTCTAGTGGATTAATACTGTTAATCCCATTTGAGTCAGGTCACTCTAGTGGATTAATACTGTTAATCCCATTTGAGTCAGGTCACTCTAGTGGATTAATATTGTTAATCCCATTTGAGTCAGGTCACTCTAGTGGATTAATACTGTTAATCCCATTTGAGTCAGGTCACTCTAGTGGATAATATTGTTAATCCTGTTGTAGTCAGGTCACTCTGGTGGATTAATACTGTTAATCCCATTTGAGTCAGGTCACTCTAGTGGATTAATACTGTTAAGCCTGTTGGAGTCAGGTCACTCTAGTGGATTAATACTGTTAATCCCATTTGAGTCAGGTCACTCTAGTGGATTAATACTGTTAAACCCATTTGAGTCAGGTCACTCTAGTGATTAATACTGTTAATCCCATTTGAGTCAGGTCACTCTAGTGGATTAATATGTTGTAAACCCATTTGAGTCAGGTCACTCTAGTGGATTAATATTGTTAAACCTGTTGTAGTCAGGTCACTCTAGTGGATTAATACTGTTAATCCCATTTGAGTCAGGTCACTCTGGTGGATTAATATCATTAATCCCATTTGAGTCAGGTCACTCTGGTGGATTAATATCGTTAATCCCATTTCAGTCAGGTCACTCTAGTGGATTAATATTGTTAATCCCATTTGAGTCAGGTCACTCTAGTGGATTAATACTGTTAATCCCATTTGAGTCAGGTTACTCTAGTGGATTAATATTGTTAATCCCATTTGAGTCAGGTCACTCTAGTGGATTAATATTGTTAATCCCATTTGAGTCAGGTCACTCTGGTAGTTTCGCTAGATGCATAATGATTGGGTGGATGAATACCTGTTTATAATGTGGGGCTGAAATTGATTGAAATGGAATATCTACATGATTAACTACAATGTATCCATTTCCCAGATCCCCCAGTGGAGTGCGAGTTCTGCCTGTCGGCCCAGTACCAGCACGGCGTGGCAGTGTCGACCCAGATCCACTCCCAGCAGGCGGTAGACCTGGCCCTCAGGGTGGCCGATGAGATGGACGTCAACATTGGACATGAAGTGGGCTACACCATCCCTCTGGAGACGTGCTGTTCTACTGACACTGTGCTCAGGTCTGGATCTCACACACATATATATACACACACACACACACACACACACACACACACACACACACACACACACACACACACACACACACACACACACACACACACACACAAACCAAAGACACAGACACAACACCAGTCACAACACCCACACACACACACACACACAGACACAGACACACACACACACACAGTCACACACACCTCCCAAGTGTCGCAGTGGTCTATGGCACTGTATCGCGGTGCTAGCTGTGCCACTAGAGATTCTGGGTTCGAGTCCAGACTCTGTCACAGCCGGCTGTGACCGGGAGACCCATGGGGCGGCACACAATTGGCCCAGCGTCGTCCGGGGTAGGGGAGGGTTTGGCCGGCAATGATGTTCATGTCCCATCGTGCACTAGCGACTCCTGTGGCGGACTGGGCGCAGTGCACGCTGACACAGTCGCCAGGTGTACGGTGTTTCCTCCGACACATTGGTGCGGCTGGCTTCCGGGTGTTTCCTCCTCCGACACATTGGTGCGGATGGCTTCCAGGTGTTTCCTCCTCTATCCAAGATGGCGTAGCAGTCAGACGTCTTTGTCCTTCGTCTTGTCCGTGTCCCTTGTATATATATTTTTATATATTTTTCTTCGCATATCTTTTTTATGTTTCTCTACTTGTTTATTGTTTACTCCATGTGTAACTCTGTGTTGTTGTCTGTTCACACTGCTATGCTTTATCTTGGCCAGGTCGCAGTTGCAAATGAGAACTTGTTCTCAACTAGCCTACCTGGTTAAATAAAGGTGAAATAAATAAATAAAATAAAAAATACTAATTGGTGCGGCTGGCTTCCGGGTTAAGCTCGCAGTGTGTCAAGAAGCAGTGCATCTTGGCTGGGTTGTGTTTCGGGGGACGCAAGGCTCTCGACCTTCGCCTTTCCCGAGTCCGTACGGGAGTTGCAGCGATGAGGTAACACAGTAACTACCAATTGGATACCAGGAAATTGGGGAGAAAAATAAAAAGGGGTAAAAAAATAAATAAAACCATGACATTAGTTAACTCAGATCTCTGGTCGTCCTGCTCCAGATACTGATGCTGAAGGAGATGTCTCAATAACCACACTAGCACACTACTACTAGCACACTACTACTAGCACACTACTACTAGCACACTACTACTAGCACACTACTACTAGCACACTACTACTACCACACTACTACTAGCACACTACTACTAGCATACTACTACTACCATACTACTACTAGCACACTACTACTAGCATCCATAGACAATACATCTCTACATACTAAGTAGCATGCAAGTATGTTGCTGCAGGGACTTGCTTCCATTCAGCCACGAGCATTAGTGAGGTCGGGCACTGATGTTGGGGCGATTAGGCCCGGCTCGCATTTGGCGTTCCAATTCATCCCAAAGGTGTTCGATGGGGTTGAGGTCTGAGCTCTGTGCAGGTCAGTCAAGTTCTTCCACACCAATCTTGACAAACCATTTCTCTATGGACCTCGCTTTGTGCATGGGGGCATTGTCATGCTGAAACATGAAAGGGCCTTCCCCAAACTGTTGCCACAAAGTTGGAAGCACAGAATCATCTAGAAGGTCATTGTATTCTGTAGCGTTAAGATTTCCCTTCACTGAAACTAAGGGAACCGAACCATGAAAAACAGCCCCAGACCATTATTCCTCCTCCACCAAACTTTACAGTTGGCACTATGCATTCAGGCAGGTAGCGTTCTCCTGGCATCCGCCAAACCCAGATTCGTTCCGTCAGACTGCCAGATCGCGAAGCGTGCTTCATCGCTCCAGAGAACCCGTTTCCACTGCTCTAGAGTCCAAAGGCAGCGAACTTTACACCACTCCAGTCAACCGCTTGACATTGCGCATGGGGATCTTAGGCTTGTGTGCGGCTGCTCGGCCACGGAAACCCATTTCATGAAGCTCCAGACAAACAGTTCTTGTGCTGATGTTGCTTCCAGAGTCAGTTTGGAACTCGGTAGTGAGTGTTGCAACCGAGGACAGACGATTGTTACGCTCTACATGCTTCAGCACTTGGCGGTCCTGTTCTGTGAGCTTGTATGGCCTACCACTTTACGGCTGAGCCGTTGTTCGTCCTAGATGTTTCCACTTCACAATAACAGGGCTTAGTTGACCAGGGCAGCTCTAACAGGGCAGAAATTTGATAAATTGACTTGTTGGAAAGGTGGCATCCTATGACGGTGCCATGTTGAAAGTCACTGAGCTCTTCAGTATGGGCCATTCTACTGACAATGTTTGTCTATGGAGATTGCATGGCTGTGTACTCGCTTTTATACACCGGTCAGCAACGGGTGTGGCTGAAATAGCCGAAATCCACTCATTTGAAGGGGCGTCCACATACTTCTGCATATATGGGGTATATCGGCAATCACTTCTGGTCTCCACGCTCCGTATCGGCATTGAACTCATAGTGTGTATTGAACGACATTGAAAGATGTTACCACCTGCATCATTAGTTAACTCACTTCTGGTCTCCACGCTCCGTACCGGCATTGAAAGACGTTACCACCTGCATCATTAGTTAACTCAGTTGTGGTCCACTCCAGGTTCTGTACAGACGCCCTGCTACTGAGGGAGATGATGTCTGACCCCATGTTGGAGCGCTACGGGGCCATTGTCATCGACCAGGCTCACGAGAGAACCGTCAGCACAGACATACTGCTGGGACTGCTCCAGGTAGGGTGGGGATGACCTTTTGTGACCTTTCTCTCTCTCTCTCTTTAAAAGTGGCATTCAGCATACTAGTATCTGATGGATTATATAGATTTATATTTTAGGGGTAATATTCCAGAGAGAGAGAGAGAGAGAGAGATGTTTTAAAGTTCTGTGTACACAAGTTAAATTCCTAGTAACAGCAGTTTGTTGCATGTCAATAAAGTTTTTTTTGTGATTGTGCAGGACATCCTGGTCCATAGACCAGACCTGAGGGTAGTGATCCTGACTGTGTCCTCCATGACAGACAGTCTCCTGGCCCACTACGGTAGTGGAACCGCCCTCCTTTACATTCATTGATTTTTTTTTAATGGGAAAAGATGCACTTTGTAACAACCCAGGGGGAATAACACACAGTCACCATTGTTGTGTTTATCAGATGATTAGAAGAATGGAGGTTGTGGCGTCTGAAATTATTTATTGATCTTTACTGAAAGCATTTTGTTGGGGATACTTTGTGGATCACCACCTCCATTAGAACATGAGTAAAACATGGAACGGAGTTCTGACTGTTTCAGTTATCAATGTAATGATAACATGGACTGGACTAACAGTAATGTTCCCTGCCGTTACAGGTAGTAACGTCCCTGTGGTCCGTCTGGAAGCCCTCTGTGCAGCTGAGGTGGTCTACAGTAACTGTAGTAGTAAAGACTACTTCTACTCTGCTCTGAGACTGGTACTGGAGATTCACCGTACCAAGGAGAAGGGAGATGTGCTGCTGTTCTTGGCCTCAGCTCAGGTGAGACCAGTTACACAGTTCAACAGTGGATGGATTGGTGGCAGTATTTGTAGGAGCTCTATCCTTATTAAGCAGGATCTCTGTCCATATTAAGTAGGAGCTCTGTCCTTAAGTAGAAGCTCTGTCCTTAAGTAGAGCTCTGTCCTTAAGTAGGAGCTCTGTCCTTAAGTAGAGGATCTGTCCTAAGTAGGAGCTCTGTCCTTAAGTAGGAGCTCTGTCCTTAAGTAGGAGCTTCTGTCCTTAAGTAGGAGCTCTGTCCTTAAGTAGCAGCTCTGTCCTTAAGTAGAATCTCTGTCCTTAAGTAGAATCTCTGTCCTAAGTAGGATCTCTGTCCTTAAGTAGGATCTCTGTCCTTAAGTAGAAGCTCTGTCCTTAAGTAGGATCTCTGTCCTTAAGTAGGATCTCGTCCTTTAAGTAGAACTCTGTCCTTAAGTAGGATCTCTGTCCTTAAGTAAGAAGCTCTTCCTAAGTAGGATCTCTGTCCTTAAGTAGGAGCTCTGTCCTTAAGTAGGAGCTCTGTCCTTAAGCAGAGTGGTGTGTACTCGTCTTAATTGAATTTAAATGGCAGAGTAACATTCCAGATAATTTCCCCCCGTCTCGTCTGCCTTTGTTTTTATGTCTTTAGTGTGTTTAACTCTGATGGCCTCGTGGTCTGTTGGAATGACAAAGCGTTTTGAAAGGCCTCGTTGTCCTTGACCATATATGTAGGACAATGAGCTTAAATCCTGTCAATAGAGATGTCAACTCAGCCTTTTTCTATTGATGGGTCTGAGAGCAAAATGTGTTAACTATTGATGACATGATAAGCCCTCTCTTCCCCTCACGTTGAACCATCCAGCCTGGGGTGTAAAGGTCAAGTGGTAGACACTATTATCCTCAGAGTGGTACAGTGAGTCAATACAGTTTTTAGACATGTGATCCCTGCAGGAATTGAACCCATGACCTTGGGGCGTTGCTAACCAGTAGCCACACGGGACTAGTCGTATGATGCTGTCAACATTTCTCACACTGTGTTTCCCCTCCTACAGGAGGTTGTCTGTGCCCGTGCTATCCTCCAGAGAGAAGGTACCAGACTGGGGGCAGACCTGGGGGAGCTGGTGCCYGTGGTCTGGTGCCCTGGGCAGGGTCGGGCACCCTCTCTCCTGGGGGAGGGGATGGGGAGTAGGGGAACAGTTACGACCAGGRGCCGGAGGGTTTTCCTCTCCACAAGCCAGGGAGAGGACATGTTCTGGGCTGTGGACTCTGTTAACTTTGTCGTCGACGCAGGAGTCGAGAAAAGATATGTGAGTTTAATCCCCATAAAACAAGCATCGCATGTTAGTTTATAAATGTATGCCAAGGCTATGACCATAGATATCCTATTAAATGAGTTAATTAATGACATTATTAAATAGTTATAATTTGTCGTTCTATGGTTAACCTGTCCTTTTAAACATGTATTATTTCAACCAGGTGTATAATCCCAGGATAAGGGCCAACTCTGAGGTACTACGACCCATCAGCAGATGCCAGGCAGACGTCAGGAAGCAGCTGACTGGACCGACAGGTACTGACATCAGGAAACAGATGACGTGGGACCGACAGGTACTGATATCAGGAAACAGATGACTGGACCGACAGGTACTGATATCAGGAAACAGCTGACTGGACCGACAGGTACTGACATCAGGAAGCAGCTGACTGGACCGACAGGTACTGACGACGGGAACAGCTGACCTGGACCGACAGGTACTGATATCAGGAAACAGATGACTGGACCGACAGGTACTGATATCAGGAAACAGCTGACTGGACCGACAGGTACTGACATCAGGAAGCAGCTGACTGGACCGACAGGTACTGACGACGGGAAGCAGCTGACTGGACCGACAGGTACTGATGTCAGGAAACAGCTGACTGGACCGACAGGTACAGACATCAGGAGCATCTGACTGGACCGACAGGTACTGATGTCAGGAAGCAGCTGACTGGACCGACAGGTACTGACGTCGCGGAAGCAGCTGACTGGACCGACAGGTACTGACGTCGGGAAGCAGCTGACTGGACCGACAGGTACTGACGTCGGGAAGCAGCTGACTGGACCGACAGGTACTGACATCAGGAGCAGCTGACTGGACCGACAGGTATGACATCAGGAAGCAGCTGACTGGACCGACAGGTACTGCACCAGGAAGCAGGCTGAATGGACCGACAGGTACTGACATCAGGAAGCAGCTGACTGGACCGACAGGTACTGACATCAGGAAACAGCTGACTGGACCGACAGGTACTGACATCAGGAAGCAGCTGACGGACGACAGTACTGACGGGACGGAAGCAGCTGACTGACCGACAGGTACTGATGTCAGGAAACAGCTGACTGGACCGACAGGTACAGACATCAGGAAGCATCTGACTGGACCGACAGGTACTGATGTCGGAAGCAGCTGACTGACCGACAGGTACTGACGTCGGGAAGCAGCTGACTGGACGACAGGTACTGACGCCGGAAGCAGCTGACTGGACCGACAGGTACTGACGCGGGAAGCAGCTGACTGGACCGACAGGTACTGACGCCGGGAAGCAGCTGACTGGACCGACAGGTACTGACATCAGGAAGCAGCTGACTGGACCGACAGGTACTGACACCAGGAAGCAGCTGACTGGACCGACAGGTACTGACATCAGGAAGCAGCTGACTGGACCGACAGGTACTGACATCAGGAAACAGCTGACTGGACCGACAGGTACTGACATCAGGAAGCAGCTGACTGGACCGACAGGTACTGACGTCAGGAAGCAGCTGACTGGACCGACAGGTACTGACACGGGAAGCAGCTGACTGGACCGACAGGTACTGACATCGGAAGCATCTGACTGGACCGACAGGTACTGATGTCAGGAAGCAGCTGACTGGACGACAGGTACTGACATCAGAAAGCAGCTGACTGGACCGACAGGTACTGACATCAGGAAGCAGCTGACGGACCGACAGGTACTGACATCAGGAAGCAGCTGACTGGACCGACAGGTACTGACATCAGGAAGCAGCTGACTGGACCGACAGGTACGACATCAGGAAGCAGCTGACTGGACCGACAGGTACTGACATCAGGAAGCAGCTGACTGGACCGACAGGTACTGACATCAGGAAGCAGCTGACTGGACCGACAGGTACTGACATCAGGAAGCAGCTGACTGGACGACAGGTACTGATATCAGGAAGCAGCTGACTGGACCGACAGGTACTGATATCAGGAAGCAGCTGACTGGACCGACAGTACTGACGACGGGAAGCAGCTGACTGGACCGACAGGTACTGACATCAGGAAGCAGCTGACTGGACCGACAGGTACTGACATCAGGAAGCAGCTGACTGGACCGACAGGTACTGATATCAGGAAGCAGCTGACTGGACCGACAGGTACTGACATCAGGAAGCAGCTGACTGGACCGACAGGTACTGATATCAGGAAGCAGCTGACTGGACCGACAGGTACTGACATCAGGAAGCAGCTGACTGGACCGACAGGTACTGACATCAGGAAGCAGCTGACTGGACCGACAGGTACTGACATCAGGAAGCAGCTGACTGGACCGACAGGTACTGATATCAGGAAGCAGCTGACTGGACCGACAGGTACTGACGACGGAAGCAGCTGACTGGACCGACAGGTACTGACATCAGGAAGCAGCTGACTGGACCGACAGGTACTGACGATCAGGAAGCAGCTGACTGGACCGACAGGACTGAGTATCAGGAAGCAGCTGACTGGACCGACAGGTACTGACATCAGGAAGCAGCTGACTGGACCGACAGGTACTGACGACGGAAGCAGCTGACTGGACCGACAGGTACTGACATCAGGAAGCAGCTGACTGGACCGACAGGTACTGATATCAGGAACAGCTGACTGGACCGACAGGTACTGAGATCAGGAAGCAGCTGACTGGACCGACAGTACTGATATCAGGAAGCAGCTGACTGGACGACAGGTACTGACATCAGGAAGCAGCGACTGGACCGACAGGTACTGACATCAGGAAGCAGCTGACTGGACCGACAGGTACTGACATCGGAAGCAGCTGACTGGACCGACAGGTACTGACATCGGAACCCCCGTTTTGCTTATTTGAGCTGTTCTTGCCATAATATGGACTTGGTCTTTTACCAAATAGGGCTATCTTCTGTTTACCACCCCTACCTTGTCACAAACACAACTGATTGGCTCAAACGCATTAAGAAGGAAAGAAATTCCACAAATTAACTTTTAACAAGGCACACATGTTAATTGAAATGCCTTCCAGGTGACTACCTCATGAAGCTAGTTGAGAGAATGCCAAGAGTGTGCAAAGCTGTCATCAAGGCAAAGGGTGGCTACTTTGAAGAATCTCAAATAAACATAAAATATATTTATTTTTTGGTTAGTACGTGATTCCATATGTAGTGATATGATATCACTGGATATCATAGGTGAATGCACCAATTGTAGGTCGCTCTGGATAAGAGCGTCTGCTAAATGACTTAAAGTAAAATGTAAATGTAAATGTGTTATTTCATAGTTTTATGTGTCCGCTATTATTATACACTGTAAAAAACAATAAAGAAAAACCCTTGAATGAGTAGGTGTGTCCAAACCTTTGACTGGTAGTGTGTGTGTTTGATTGATTGATTTTGCAGGTAATAACGTTGTCTGTGTTTGTCCAGGGAAGTGTTTCTGCCTTTACCCTGAGAGAGAGTTCTCCCCGTAGAGACATCCCCTCAGATCCTGGACACCAACCTCACCTCTACCATCCTCTTCCTCAAGAGGATGGAGATCGCAGGGCTGGGACACTGTGACTTCATCACCAGACCAGGTCAGCCTACCAGACAGACATTCCACATGGTACTATAGTAGGACAGTGGTTCTCATCCTGGGGTACTAGGACCCCTAGGGCTACATGGCCTGTCCACCGGGGGTACATGGCCTGTTCCACCGGCGGTACATGGCCTGTCCACCGGGGTACTTGGCCTGTTCCCCGGGTACATGGCCTGTCCACCGGGGGTACTTGGCCTGTCCACCGGGGTACATGGCCTGTCCACCGGGGTACTTGGCCTGTCCACCGGGGGTACTTGGCCTGTCCACCGGGGTACTTGGCCTGTCCACCGGGGGTACTTGGCCTGTCCACCGGGGGTCGGTACTTGGCCTGTCCACCGGGTACTTGGCCTGTCCACCGGGGGTACATGGCCTGTCCACCGGGGGTACTTGGCCTGTCCACCGGGGGTACATGGCCTGTCCACCGGGGGTACTTGGCCTGTCCACCTGGGGTACTTGGCCTGTCCACCGGGGGTACTTGGCCTGTCCACCGGGGGTACTTGGCCTGTCCACCGGGGGTACTTGGCCTGTCCACCGGTGGTACTTGGCCTGTCCACCGGGGGTACTTGGGAAGACTCATGAGACCATAGGCTTACGTGAGAGGGTACTTCAGGGCTACTCCGGGCAGAGCAAAATGTACTTGGTGGTACAGTAACCAAAAAAGGAATTGAACCAAACTACCAATCACACACAATCAATCAATCAATCAAATGTATCTATAAAGCCCTTTTTTTACATCAGCAGATGTCACCAACTGCTTATACAGAAACCCAGCCTAAAATCCCCAAACAGAAAGCAATGCAGATGTAGAAGCATGACTAGAATCCCTGGTTGTATCTGACTAGAAACCCTGGTTGTATCTGACTAGAAACCCTGGTTGTATCTGACTAGAAACCCTGGTTGTATCTGACTAGAAACCCTGGTTGTACCCTGGTTGTATCTAACTAGAAACCCTGGTTGTATCTGACTAGAAACCCTGGTTGTATCTGACTAGAAACCCTGGTTGTACCTGGGTCTTGTCTGCAGTGTATTCCCAGGTTATTAGACTCTGGTCGGGAGGTGAGTCTGACCACAGAGATCCTAATGAAATGTGTTATAATATGTAATTCTATGGATCTGACCCTGTGTAATCTGTGCTGTAACTWGRGWTGCAGAATTCCAGCAACTTCCCCCAAATTCTCAGGTTTTCCAGAAGATCTAGAAGGAATAAGCAGGAAATCTGGAATCATCCAACCAGGAATTCTGGGAAACCTGGGCATTTTGGGGAAGTTAGCAGAGTTTTGCAACTATAGCTGGAACTGTAGAGTGGTGCAGTGTACAGGAGGGTTTTTGTCCTGGTTAGAGGCCTGATGGAGGGCTGTATGCCGTGCTCTGTCCTGTTAAGAGGCAGTCAGCCGTGCTTTAGTAGAGCTGACAGTGGCCTGCCAGGGACCATTGTCTGAGAGCCTCGACCCACCCGGCTGCCCCTGCATGGGAAGAGCTGAGGACAGTGACAAAGGGGTTCCCTTTTGACCAGAGTAGGGCGCTACCTTTTGACCAGAGTAGGGCACTACTTTTTGACCAAAGTAGGGCACTATATAGGGAATAGGGAGCCGTTTGGGCTGCAAAGA
>NW_019945085.1:44247-53491 GCF_002910315.2 Salvelinus sp. IW2-2015
AGTAGGGCACTACTTTTGACCAGAGTAGGGCACTACCCTTTTGACCAGAGTAGGGCGCTACCTTTTGACCAGAGTAGGGCACTACCTTTTGACCAGAGTAGGGCGCTACCTTTTGACCAGAGTAGGGCCTACCTTTTGACCAGAGTAGGCGCTACCTTTTGACCAGAGTAGGGCTCTACCTTTTGACCAGAGTAGGGCCTACCCTTTTGACCAGAGTAGGGCCTACCCTTTTGACCAGAGTAGGGCCTACCCTTTTGACCAGAGTAGGGCACTACCCTTTTGACCAGAGTAGGGCACTACCCTTTTGACCAGAGTAGGGCTCTACCTTTTGACCAGAGTAGGGCACTACCTTTTGACCAGAGTAGGGCACTACCTTTTGACCAGAGTAGGGCACTACCTTTTGACCAGAGTAGGGCACTACCTTTTGACCAGAGTAGGCGTACCTTTTGACCAGAGTAGGCACTACCCTTTTGACCAGAGTAGGGCACTACCTTTTGACCAGAGTAGGGCGCTACCTTTGACCAGAGTAGGGCCTACCCTTTTGACCAGAGTAGGGCACTACCCTTTGACCAGAGTAGGGCACTACCCCTTTGACCAGAGTAGGGCGCTACCCTTTTGACCAGAGTAGGGCACTACCTTTTGACCAGAGTAGGGCACTACCCTTTGACCAGAGTAGGGCGTACCCTTTTGACCAGAGTAGGGCGCTACCTTTTGACCAGAGTAGGGCACTACCCTTTGACCAGAGTAGGCACGCCCTACTCTGGTCAAAAGGTCGCGCCCAACTTTGGTCAAAAGGTAGTGCCCTACTCTGGTCAAAAAGTAGTGCCCTACTCTGGTCAAAAAGTACTGCCCTACTCTGGTCAAAAAGTAGTGCCCTACTCTGGTCAAAAAGTAGTGCCCTACTCTGGTCAAAAAGTAGTGCCCTACTCTGGTCAAAGGGTAAAGCCCTACTCTGGTCAAAAGGTAGAGCCCTACTCTGGTCAAAAGGTAGAGCCCTACTCTGGTCAAAAGGTAGAGCCCTACTCTGGTCAAAAGGGTAGTGCACCATTTGGGACACATCCCACGGTGTAAAGAGGCCAGCTCGTTAATGATTACACCATAACGCGTCTCGTTTCGCCCTCTGACCTCCACCACCACAATGAGGAGGAAGTAGAATACGGTCCTCCATTCTACTGGAACACACTAGGCTATATTCTTGGTTCAACCTTTTTGGAGCTGACACGGAACCCAAACCGGCTGCGCGCGTGCGCCATCGTGCATAAATGTATTTTGTCCCCCCGACACCAAACGAGATCACGACATGCAGGTTAAAATATCAAAACAAAAAAATATATAAAATATCAAAACTCTGAACCAATTACATTAATTTGGGGACAGGTCAAAAAGCATTAACCATTTATGGCAATTTAGCTAGCTAGCTTGCACTTGCTAGCTAATTTGTCCTATTTAGCTAGCTTGCACTTGCTAGCTAATTTGTCCTATTTAGCTAGCTTGCTGTTGCTAGCTAATTTGTCCTGGGATGTAAACATTGAGTTGTTATTTTACCTGAACTGCACAAGGTCCTCTACTCCGACAAATTAATCCACACATAAAACGGTCAACTGAATCGTTTCTAGTCATCTCTCTTCCTTCCAGGCTTTTTCTTCTCTTGACTTTATATTGCGATTGGCAACTTTCATAAATTAGGTGCATTATTGCCACTGTAATGGCAGTCACCCACGTGGGTATAACCAGTGAGGAGATGGCACGGCGATACCTGCTTCTACAAACCAACGAGGAGATGGGAGAGGCAGGACTTTCAGCGCAATCTGCGTCAGAAATAGAACTGATTTCTATTTTAGCCCTTGGCAGCGCAGACGCTCGTGGCGCGCGCGAGCAGCGTGGGTGCAATAATTGAATAACATCGATTTCAAAATGTATTTTGCAACGCTCGCATACGCGTCGCGAGCGGTGTGGTCAGCCTGTTAGGCTCTTTTCAGGAATCGAGTTTCATACTGATTATGTATTCTATGTCTTTTGACGTGTGCCATTTTTATTTTGTAGCTACATGGAGTGACAAGTTAAAACCTCTAACGAGTCACAAACCCGGGTTCCGGGATCCCCCCCATCAAAAAAGCTGACTAGCATAGCCTAGCCTAAAGCGACAGGGATATCATATAATAAAATGTTCATGAAATCACAAGTCCAAGACACCAAATGAAAGATACACATCTTGTGAATCCAGCCATCATTTCTGWTTTTTAAAATGTTTTACAGGGAAGACACAATATGTATTTCTATTAGCTAACCACCATAGCAAAAGACACAACTTTTTTCCCACCATTTTTTCCTGCATAGGTAGCTATCACAAATTCGACCAAATAAAGATATAAATAGTCACTAACCAAGAAACAACTTCATCAGATGACAGTCTGATAACATATTTATTTGGTATAGCATATGTTTGTTTCGAAAAATGTGCATATTTCAGGTATAATCATAGTTTTACATTGCAGCCACCATCACAACTCTCACAAAGCAACTAGAATAACTACAGAGAGCAACGTGAATTACCTAAATACTCATCATAAAACATTTATGAAAAATACACAGCGTACAGAAAATGAAAGACAAGATCTTGTGAATCCAGCCAATATTTCAGTTCTTTAAGTGTTTTACAGCGAAAACACAATTTAGCATTATATTAGCTTACTACAATAGCCAACCACACAGCAGCATTGATTCATGCACGTTAGCGATAGCGAATAAACCAGCAAAAGATATTACATTTTTCACTAACCTTCTCAAAACTTCATCAGATGACAGTCCTATAACATCATATTACAATACATATTGTTTGTTCGAAAATGTGCATATTTAGCGGCAACAAATCGTGGTTATACAATGAGAATAGTAGCCAAGCTGCCAACAAAATGTCGGGAGAAATCTTGGAGAGGCACTAATCTAATCAATAACTAATCATAAACCTTGACTAAAAAATACAGGTTGGACAGCAAATGAAAGATACATTAGTTCTTAATGCAACCGCTGTGTTTAGATTTTTTAAATTAACGTTACTACGACATACAGCGTGCGTTAAAGCGAGACCGCACCGAAATTAATGGCGGAATAGTAGTTTTACATTTTTCAACAGAACAACGAATTAACATCATAAATAGTCTTACTTTTTGATGAGCTTCCATCAGATCTTGTGCAAGTTTCCTTTGTCCAGAATCATCGTTGCTCGGTTGTAGATTGTCGTCTTCAACTTAGGAATTAGCAGCAAATATTAGCTATGTGGCCCAGACGTGTCCAACTCTTCATAACACAGCACAAAGAAAGCACAAAGAAAATTCAGAAAATCGCAATATACTGTATAAACTGAATATACTCGGTTTAAAATAACTACATTATGATGTTTTTAACACCTATATCGAATAAAATCAGAGCCGGATATATCTAAGGCCTATAACGAGAGCTTTTCAGAATGCCTCATGAGGTCTGTCTTGCGCCATGACGAACGTTGAAAAGAGTGCACCCCGGTTCCAAGAGCCTTTATATGGCCTCAGATCTGCCTAGCAACACCATTCCAATTCTCACTGCTTACTGACATCTAGGGGAAATCGTATGCAGTGCATGTCGACTCATAGATTACATGCAAATTAATAAACTGACCCTGGAACAGAGTGCCCGATTTCAGATTTCTCACTTCCTGACAGGAAGTTGCTGCAACTTGAGTTCTGTTTTACTCACAGATATAATTCAAACGGTTTTAGAAACTAGAGAGTGTTTTCTATCCAATAGTAATAATAATATGCATATTGTACGAGCAAGAATTGAGTACGAGGCAGTTTATTTGGGAACGAATTTTTACAAAGTCGAAATGGCGCCCCTATTGACAAGAAGTTTTAAAGTCAGCCCCTCGATCTCTTGAGGAGATCCAGATCTTGTCTTTTATTATCTATTATCTAAGTTGTCTACTTCCTATCCAGATATTATCTCTTATTATCTATTATTAGTTGTCTACTTCCTATCCAGATCTTTCTCTTATTATCTATTATCTAAGTTGTCTACTTCCTATCCAGATCTTGTCTTTTATTATCTATTATTAAGTTGTCTACTTCCTATGCTATCTTATCTTTATTATCTATTATTAAGTTGTCTACTTCCTATCCAGATCTTTCTCTTATTATCTATTATCTAAGTGTCTACTTCCTATCCAGATCTTATCTCTTATTATCTTTATCTAAGTTGTCTACTTCCTATCCAGATCTGGTCTTTTATGATCTATTATCTAGTTGTCTACTTCCTATCCAGATCCAGAGGGTCTGATGCAGTCGCTAGAGGAGCTGGATTACCTCGCGGCATTGGACGACGATGGGAACCTATCAGAGATCGGGATCATAATCTCTGAGTTGCCATTGGACGCTCAGATGGCCAAGGCTCTGCTGGCGTCCTGTGAGTTTGATTGTGTGAACGAGGTGGTGACCATCGCAGCTATGCTATCAGGTATGTAGTTTCCACTCTGACAGCCTTTGGCCCATTTTAGTTAAGATTTTATTTGATTCACTCAGGATGGATTGCACCAACATGGATTAACTCTTAAACTGGGTTTAATCAAGGTTTATCTAGTCATGTTGTTGTACTGAACTTTAAACCTCGTTTTCAATAATCATAGTTCAATATAATCCTTCTTCTACACTAAATTTAATTTAGAACTCAAACCAAGATCACATTTAATCTTGTTCCTTCATTGTTTTAAAAACTAATTTAAATTCAGTTTTGGGATTAAATCTAAACTGCCACTGGAGGAGTTTTAGATTCATCAAATATCAGTGTAAGTCATCTGTATGTCCTTTATTTTCTTTGTGATTAACAATTTTATCTCCTGTGGTTTATCATGTTCATTAAACTCAACTATCCAGCTAAATCATTTGACAGAAAAGTGCAATTAATTTCATCCTCAGCCTGAAGTGAAAAGTCACTTTGCTGGCTAGCTAGCAATGAGCAGTGCTGGTCTGTTTCCATAGAATTACAACATATTGCTACGGTGAATCCATTAGGACACCTGTCACTGATCATAGTTTAGTGATTTAACCTTAGATTAACTAATCCAGTTTTAAAATTAAGTGGTGTAACACTCTGATGAATTTTAAACGTAGATTTACTAAATCTAGTTTAGGTCTAATCTAAAATGGATTTAAACCATGTTGGTGGAGCACACCCTCCGTGTCTTGTAATGGGGTTAAACCCTCACGCTTATGTTTACATCCATAACGCCTTTATAACCGCTACTGAATACATTAGAATATCCATCATAAACTGTCTTAACCATTATGGACAACTTTATCGGCATCTCTGACCTTTTGAATGTATAATCTGCCAGACAGTATAATCTGCCAGACAGTATAATCTACTATATGGACATAGTCTAGTCTCTGGTACTTATAGTACACAAGGTACTATACTATAAGGTACTATACGGGGAGAGTTTGATGCCTAGACGGCTGCTATTTCTCCCACTCAGACAATGAGCCACAAGGTACTATACGGGGAGAGTAGCTTGGTCAAACAATGCTAACCCTGTTGATATGTCTGTTTTAGCATCATAGCTAACCTTCCTATTGATTCTCTGTCTGTCTGCGTTAGCGCCAATGCTAACCTCTATTGATTCTCTGTCTGCATTAGCGCCAATGCTAACCACCCTATTGATTCTGTCTGTTTTGCGTTAGCACCAATGCTAACCACCTCTATTGATTCTGTCTGTTTTGCGTTAGCACCAATGCTAACCCCCCCTATTGATTCTGTCTGTTTTGCGTTAGCACCAATGCTAACCACCCTATTGATTCTGTCTGTTTTGGGTTAGCGCCAAGCTGCTTCCTGGAGCCACCTGTTGGCAGGACCCAAGAGGTACACCAGTGCCACAGAACGTTCCGGCACCCTGAGGGAGACCACTTCACCCTCATCAACATCTACAACGCCTTCAAATACAGCCAGAGAGAGACATGTAAGTTAGTTACTTCAAACACAGCCAGAGAAGGAGAAAGACAGTCAGTCACATCCATTGAGCTCAGAAAAGTATCACATTGTGAAATACTTCACTATACAGTGCCTTGGGAAAGTATTCAGACCCCTTGCCTTTTTCCACGTTTTGTTAGGTTACAACCTTATTCTAAAATGTATTAAATAGTTCCCGCCCCCCTCCTCAATCTACACAAAACACCCCATAATGACAAATTGAAAACAGGTTTTTAGAATTTTTTTGCAAATGTATTCAAAATAAAAACAGAAATACCTTATTTCCGTAAGTATTCAGACGCTTTGCTATGAGACTCGAAATTGAGCTCAGATGCATCCTGTTTCCATTGATCATCCTTGAGATGTTTCTACAACTTGGAGTCCACCTGTGGTATATTCAATTAATTGGACATGATTTGGAAAGGAACACGCCTGTGTATATAAGGTTCGACAGTTGACAGTGCATGTCAGAGCAAAAACCAAGCCATGAGGTCGACGGAATTGTCCGTAGAGCTCTGAGACAGGATTGTGTCGAGGCACAGATCTGGGGAAGGGTACCAAAACATGTCTGCAGCATTGAAGGTCCCCAAGAACACGGTGGCCTCCATCATTCTTAAATGGAAGAAGTTTGAACCTCCAAGACTCTTCCTAGAGCTGGTCACCTCGCCAAACTGAGCAATCRAGGGAGAAGGGCCTTGGTCACTCTGAGAGGGCTCCAGAGTTTCTCTGTGGAGATGGAAGAACCTTCCAGAAGGACAACCATCTCTCCAGCACTCCACCAATCAGGCCTTTATGGTAGAGTGGCCTGACAGAAGCCACTCCTCAGTAAAAGGCACATGAAAGCCTGTTTGGAGTTTGCCAAAAGGCATCTAAAGGACTCTCAGACTATGAGAAACAAGATTATCTGGTCTGATGAAACCAAGATTAAACTCTTTGCCCTGAGTGCCAAGCGTCACGTCTGGAGGAAACCTGGCACCATGCCTACCGTGAAGCATGGTGGTGTTAGCATCCTGTTGTGGGAATGTTTTTCAGCGGCAGGGACTGGGAGACTAGCCAGGATCGAGGGAAAGATGAACGGAGCAAAGTACAGAGATCCTTGATGAAAACCTGCTCCAGAGCGCTCAGGACCTCAGACTGGGGCGAAGGTTCAAATTCCAACAGGACAATGACTCTAAACACACAGCCAAGGCAACGCAGGAGTGGCTTCGGGACAAGTCTTTGAATGTCCTTGAGTGGCCCAGCCAGAGCCCGGACTTGAACCCGATCGAACATGTCTCGAGAGATCTGAAAATAGCTGTGCAGCAACGCTCCCCATCCAACCTGACAGAGCTTGAGAGGATCTGCAGAGAAGAATGGGAGAAACTCCCTAAATACAGGTGTCCCAAACTTGTAGTGTCATACACAAGAAGACTCGAGGCTGTAATCACTGCCAAAGGTGCTTCAACAAAGTACTGAGTAAAGGGTCTGAATACTTATATAAATGTGATATTTCAGTTTTTTCTAAAAACCTGTTTGGTTTCATTATGGGGTTGTGGGTATGTAGATTGATGAGGTATAAAAAAACTAATTAAATCTATTTTAGAATAAGGCTGTAAAGTAACAAAATGTGGAAAAAGTCAAGGGGTCTGAATACTTTCCCAATGCACTGTATTGCTACAGTTGAAGTCGGAAGTTTACATACACTTAGGTTGGAGTCATTAAAACTTGTTTTTCAACCACTCCACAAATTTCTTTTTAACAAACTATAGTTTTGGAATGTCGGTTAGGACATCTACTTTGTGCATGACACAAGTAATTTTTCCAACAATTGTTTACAGACAGATTATTTCACTTATAATTCACTGTATCACAATTCCAGTGGGTCAGAAGTTTACATACACTAAGTTGACTGTGCCTTTAAACAGCTTGGACAATTCCATAAAACGATGTCATGGCTTTAGAAGCTTCTGATAGGCTAATTGACATAATTTGAGTCAATTGGAGGTGTACCTGTGGATGTATTTCAAGGCCTACCTTCAAACTCAGTGCCTCTTTGCTTGACATCATGGGAAAATCAAAAGAAATCAGCCAAGACCTCAGAAAAAAATTGGAGACCTCCACAAGTCTGGTTCATCCTTGGGAGCAATTACCAAATGCCTGAAGGTACCACGTTCATCTGTACAAACAATAGTACGCAAGTATAAACACCATGGGACCACGCAACCGTCATACCGCTCAGGAAGGTGACGCGTTCTGTCTCCTAGAGATTAACGTACTTTGGTGCTATAAGTGCAAATCAATCCCAGAATAACAGCAATGGACCTTGTGAAGATGCTGGAGGAAACAGGTGCAAAAGTATCTATATCCACAGTAAAACGAGTCCCATATCGACATAACCTGAAAGGCCGCTCAGCAAGGAAGAAGCCACTGCTCCAAAACCGCCATCAAAAAACCAGACTACGGTTTGCAACTGCACATGGGGACAAAGATCGTTCATTTTGGAGAAATGTCCTCTGGTCTGATGAAACAAAAATAGAACTGTTTAGCCATAATGACCATCGTTACGTTTGGAGGAAAAAGGGGGCGGCTTGCAAGCCGAAGAACACCATCCCAACCATGAAGCACGGGGGGGCAGCATCATGCTGTGGGGGTGCTTTGCTGCAGGAGGGACTGGTGCACTTTATAAAATAGATGGCATCATGAGGCAGGAAAATTATGTGGATATATTGAAGCAACATCTCGAGACATCAGTCAGGAAGTTAAAGCTTTGTCGCAAATGAGTCTTCCAAATGGACAATGACCCCAAGAATACTTCCAAAGTTGTGGCAAAATGGCTTAAGGACAACAAAGTTAAGGTATTGGAGTGGCCATCACAAAGCCCTGACCTCAATCCTATAGAAAATGTGTGGGCAGAACTGAAAAAGCGTGTGCGAGCAAGGAGGCCTACAAACCTGACTCAGTTACACTAGCTCTGTCAGGAGGAATGGGACAAAATTCACCAAACTTATTGTGGGAAGCTTGTGGAAGGCTACCTAAAACGTTTGACCCAAGTTAAACAATTTAAAGGCAATGCTACCAAATACTAATTGAGTGTATGTAAACTTCTGACCCACTGGGAATGTGATGAAAGAAATAACAGCTGAAATAAATAATTCTCTCTACTATTATTCTAACATTTCACATTCTTAAAATAAAGTGGTGATCCTAACTGACCTAAGACAGGGAATTTTTACTTAGATTAAATGTCAGGAATTGTGAAAAACTGAGT
>NW_019945085.1:59982-72909 GCF_002910315.2 Salvelinus sp. IW2-2015
GCCCTCTACTGAAAACGTAAGGCTGCTGACCTCTCAATCCCTAAATCCAAAGGAAGCGTGTGTCTTGGCCAGAGATACCAAAACACAATGAAAATAAATGAGGGCATCACACTGTGTGCTAATCTTGTTTGGTTTGAATCCTGGCCCTAGTGTCTTACTGTTGTTTGTCGAATGTAATGATATCAGCTATGATGGACTCCCCCCCCCATTAGTTCTGGCCACTGTACCTGCATGCGACTATGGAACCAAACAGTTGTTCCAGTACAGGAACAGAGAGGTTTTGTAAGGCCTTTGTAAGAAAATCATTTATTTACAATATCACTGTTTCAGGCCTTGTTAGAGCAATGGTTTCTGTTGCTTTCAGACTTGTTAGAAGACTTGTTTAGGTTGGTGGAACTGTTGGGAGCAGAGCAGGTTGTAGAAACTGGCGGGAGAATGGAGGGGGGCGTAAAAGCGATTGAAGGGTTTTAATTTGTGATTTGATTCTGGGTGTAGCTTAATGGATCTGTGTTTCCATGGTTTCCGTTCTGGCTGAAAGGGTCGGTCCTGCCAGACTCTTTCAAGGCTCGGTCAGCTAAACAGCTTAGGCGCTTCCCAAATGGCTCCCTATTCCCTACATTAGGTGCACTACTTATAGACCAAGGCCCATAGAAACCCTATTCCCTATATAGTGCACTACTTTAGACCAGAGCCTCTATAGACCCTATTCCCTATATAGTGCGTGCACTACTTTAGACCAGAGCCCTATAGAACCCTATTCCCTATATAGTGCACTACTTTTCATGTCTACGACTCTGGGCTCTGCTCAAAAGTAGTTCACTATATGGTGAATATGGTGCCGTATGAGAGGAAACCATAATGGAGTCCACTCACTCCATTTATTATTTAACTAGGCAAGTCAGTTAAGAACAAATTCCGTATTTACAATGACGGTCTACCCCGCCCAAACCCGGACGACGCTGGGCCAATTGTGCGCCGCCCTAATGGACTCCCAATCACGGCCGGATGTGATACAGCCTGGATTCGAACCAGGGTGTCTGTAGTGACGTCTCTTGCACTGAGATTGCGTCGTCTTAGACCCCTGCGCCACTCGGGAGCCATTCATGCCTCCATGTCGTTGTTATTTCCTTCTTGCTGATTGGTGTGGTTCCTTCCTCTTTGATCCTCCATCTTATTGGACGCATTAGAAATGGTTAAAGATGGCGTCTGTCTGGACATCTGGCTGTGTCGTCTTTCTGATGTGGAAGTGAAGTGTTTACCAAGGTGTTAACTCAGAACTGTGTAGTCTTTCTGATGTGGAAGTGAAGTGTTTACCAAGGTGTTAACTCAGAACTGTGTAGTCTTTCTGATGTGGAGGTGAAGTGTTTACCAAGGTGTTAACTCAGAACTGTGTCGTCTTTCTGATGTGGAGGTGAAGTGTTTACCAAGGTGTTAACTCTGTGGATGGTTCCTCTGCCATGTTTACATCGGGATATCCAGGAACGTTTTGGAGAGACTCACTGTTTATATCGGGATATCCAGGAACGTTTTGGAGAGACTCACTCACCAGCTTTGTGTCGTTATTCAATGAACGTTACCTTATAAATGTAATCTGGCACGATGGACAATGATAACCAACCTTGAGTTGATTTGTTGATGTTGTATAGGCTGATGCTTGAATGCAGGTTGACATTTATTGGCATGAATCTTGCCCTGGAGGCAGAACTGAGCGATGGGGCAGCTGCAAAGTCAAAATTGGCTACAGTACATCGTGAAAAAACATTTAAAAAAATATGAATGCTTGGCTTAGGCATTAGGGTTAGCAGTGTGTTGAAGTTTAAAATCTGATTTTATGACTTTGTGGCTGTGCCAGCTAGTGACCACTCTGCAGAGCTAACTCCAAGGCAAGACTCGGGACAATAAATGGCATCCTGCTGCTTGAATACTCTACGTTCTGATGCAGTGAGTTGGTCTTTAGAATAAGTTCCCGGCGCAAATATTACTGATCATTTTAAACACACGCTGTGCAATTTCGGATGGTTTAATTTGGTTAACTTGAGTGTCAGTCAGATGGGCACTGCAGTCCCAGGAGCCCCGGTAAAAATTGTCCCTTTTGACATTGTTTCACATCCCCAAATGTTGCGTAATTTAGAGGTTATCACATCCTCCGTTGTGTCACAGCAGCACAGTATGTGGGTGGAAGGTGGCCCAGCGGTTAAGAGCAGTGGGGACAGTAACCGAAAGGTCGCTGGGTTGAATCCCGAGCCGACCAGGTGAACAATCTGTCTGTCTGCCCTTGAGCAAGGCACTTAACTCTTGTAAGTGACTCTGAATCAGAGAGTCTGCTAAATGACTCACTAACTGTAAGTGACTCTTGAATCAGAGCGTCTGCTAAAATGACTCACTAACTGTAAATGACTCTGAATCAGAGATCTGCTAAATGGCTCACTAACTGTAAGTGACTCTGGATCACTGTCTGCTAAATGACTCACTAACTGTAAGTGACTCTGAATCAGAGCGGCTGCTAAATGACTCACTAACTGTAAGTGACTCTGATCAGAGCGGGCTGTAAATGACTCACTAACTGTAAGTGACTCTGAATCAGAGCGGCTGCTAAATGACTCACTAACTGTAATGACTCTGAATCAGAGCGTCTGCTAAATGACTCACAACTGTAGTGACTCTGAATTCAGAGCGTCTGCTAAATGACTCACTAACTGTAAAGTGACTCTGAATCAGAGCGTCTGCTAAATGACTCACTAACTAAGTGACTCTGAATCAGAGCGTCTGCTAAATGACTCACTAACGATAAGTGACTCTGAATCAGAGCGTCTGCTAAATGACTCACTAACTGTAAATGACTCTGAATCAGAGCATCTGCTAAATGGCTCACTAACTGTAATGACTCTGGATCACTGTCTGCTAAATGACTCACTAACTGTAAGTACTCTGAATCAGAGCGGCTGCTAAATGACTCACTAACTGTAAGTGACTCTGAATCAGAGCGGCTGCTAAATGACTCACTAACTGTAAATGACTCTGAATCAGAGCATCTGCCTAAATGGCTCACTAACTGTAAGTGACTCTGGTCACTGTCTGCTAAATGACTCACTAAACTGTAAGTGACTCTGAATCAGAGCGGCTGCTAAATGATCACTAACTGTAAGTGACTCTGATCAGAGCGGCTGCTAAATGACTCACTAACTGTAAGTGACTCTGAATCAGAGCGGCTGCTAAATGACTCACTAACTGTAAGTGACTCTGAATCAGAGCGTCTGCTAAATGACTCACTAACTGTAAGTGACTCTGAATCAGAGCGTCTGCTAAATGACTCCACTAACTGTAAGTGACTCTGAATCAGAGCGTCTGCTAAATGACTCACTAAGTGACTCTGAATCAGAGCGTCTGCTAATGATCACTAACGATAAGTGACTCTGAATCAGAGCGTCTGCTAAATGACTCACTAACTGTAAGTGACTCTGAATCAGAGCGTCTATTAAATGACTCACTAACTGTAATTGACTCTGAATCAGAGCGTCTATTAAATGACTCACTAACTGTAAGTGACTCTGAATCAGAGCGTCTGCTAAATGAGTCACTAACTGTAAGTGACTCTGAATCAGAGCGTCTGTTGAATGATTCACTAACGTTAAGTGACTCTGAATCAGAGCGTCTGAATGACTCACTTACTGTAAGTGACTCTGAATCAGAGTCTGCTTAAATGGCTCCACTAACTGTAAGTGACTCTGAATCAGAGCGTCTGCTAAATGACTCTGAATCAGAGCGTTGAATGACTCACTAACGATAAGTGACTCTGATCACTGTCTGCTAAATGAACTCACTAACTGTAAGTGACTCATGGATCACTGTCTGCCTAAATGACTCACTAACTGTAAGTGACTCTGAATCAGAGCGTCTGCTAAATGACTCACTAACTGTAATGACTCTGGATCTGCTAAATGATTCTGCTAAAGACTGAAATGTAAAACGTAAGTGGGGGAAATGTTTTACTGTGTGGCTTTTGTCTTTGGTTTGGTTTTCCTCAAGGCACCACCAGTTTAGGAGATGCTTTTCTTAGTTTTCCATGTAAACAAGGGTCTGATTCCATGTGCCAGAATAACATACTACTATTAAACTACTGTAGTACAGTAGTAGTAGTGGTGAAATACTACTGAAATACTATTACTGTACTACATGAATACTGCTGAAGTACTACAGTACAGTAGTAGTATTTCAAGTAGTAGTTCACCACTACTACTGTACAAGTACTACTGCCTGTAGTACTTCTGCAGTAGCCATGTAGTACAGTAATAGTATTTCAATAGTAGTAGTAGTTCACTACTACTGTAGTAGTACTGCTATGAATGCTGAACACAGTTGTCATATGTGGTCTATGATGTCTTAAATCTCTGAAACTGGAAACACTTATCTCCCTCACTAGCTTTAAGCACCAGCTGTCAGTGCAGCTCACATATTACTGCACCTGTACATAGCCCATCTATAATTTAGCCCAAACTACCTCTTCCCCTACTGTATTTATTTATTTATTTATTTTGCTCCTTTGCACCCCATTATTTCTATCTCTAATTTGCACATTCTTCCACTGCAAATCAACCATTCCAGTGTTTTACTTGCTATATTTACTTCGCCACCATGGCCTTTTTTTTGCCTTCACCTCCCTTCTCACCTCGTTTGCTCACATTGTATATAGACTTATTTTTCTACTGTATTATTGACTGTATGTTTGTTTTTCTCCATGTGTAACTCTGTGTTGTTGTTTGTGTCGCACTGCTTTGCTTTATCTTGGCCAGGTCCCAATTTGTAAATGAGAACTTGTTCTCAACTAGCCTGCCTGGTTAAATAAAGGTTAAATAAAAAATGTCAGTGCTCTGAATTCTTGTAAATTAGAGAACATGTGATGAGCTCACATTTGAATCTCTAAATTGAGAGCGGTGTCAAACTAATCCGTATGTATGTGGTCTGTCGGGTCTAAGTGGATCATGTTGTCCTGTTGTCGTCTTTTCAGAGAGCACAACAGGATGAGATGGAGAAGATCGATAAGCACATCAAGTCAACTAAAGACAAGGACAACGCCAAACCTCTGGACAAACCTGAACAGTAGGTGTTCTGGAGAATCACTCAATTATTCTAACAACCAGTCATGTTCTTAAGTAGGAAGTGACTTAAACCTGGCCTATCATCTCCTCTATTCCAGGTTCCTGTTCCACTTACATCATGAAGTGGTATCCTCAAACCCGTCCTCCGATCTCTCCGTCTCCTCTATTCCAGGTTCCTGTTCCAGTTCCATCATGAAATGGTATCCTCAAACCCGTCCTTCGATCTCTCGTCTCCTCTATTCCAGGTTCCTGTTCCATCATGAAGTGGTATCCTCAAACCCGTCCTCCGATCTCTCCGTCTCCTCTATTCCAGGTTCCTGTTCCAGTTACATCATGAAGTTGGTTATTTCAAACCCATCTTCGATCTCTAGTCTCCTCGGTATTCCAGGTTCCAGTATATCAGAAGTGTATCCTCAAACCCATCCTCCGATCCTTCCATCTTATTCCAGGTTCCTGTTCCAGTACATAGATCCCAACTTCTCAGGCCTTGGTGTTCTGTGATTCCTGTTTCAGTCCACTTCTCTGGATGGCTCTCCTCTATCCTGCGCAAAACTGGACATCTGCAGAGAGTGTGCACGGTGAGTCGTTGTGTGATTATTATTATCTGACCCTTGCCCTAGGGACCATGCCCAGACCACCTGACATTGATGACTGTCCTTGTTGTCCCCTCCTCATCCGCCCCCCACCACAAAACCAACACACACCCTCCCCCCCCCCCCCCCCACATGTATATTGATGTAACTGGAACACAGGGAACCTGGAATAGAGAGAGATCCGGCGAGGTTAGAGGTTGAGTCGATTACACTTCTGATTCTTATAACTGGAACCTGGAATAGAGGAGACAAGAATCGAAGGATGGGTTGAGGATACCACTTCATGATATAACTGGAACAGGAACCTGGAATTAGAGGAGACAAAGAGGATCGTGCAGAGGATGGTAATATTTGAGTTGTTGAGGAGAGTCTGTGATGACCACGCCCGCTCTCCCAGCTCATTCGATGAATTCTGATGTACAATTGCACAGCACCTGTCGCTGCGCGTAATAGAGGAACGACTGAGATGTTCAGTTCTGGGCTGATCCCTCCACTTCCTCGATGACATGCATGTGGATGGCTTGTACCCGACAGGTGAAATCTTTGCAATGTGACCCCAGACCGAGGGACTACGACTCTCGTGAATGTGGAACATGGATGACCCCGTCGGCTTTAAGAAACTTGATGGCATGTCCAACTGATTTCTAAGTAAGTAGGCCTGCCACAGCAGTTATATCGGCTTACGGTCACCAAGTGGTCTTTGGCCTTATTGTCCTGCTAGCGCGAATCCCAGCCTTGTGCAGGTCTACCAATTGTATCCCTGATAGTGCACTTTACGACCTATTTTCCTTGTCATGACCAATTTGTGAGAGGTTGGAATTGCTAGTTTGATTAGCGTGTTTGACCAGGTTGCTTATACAGCGGAGTAAACGAGTTCAAACAGGGGCAGTTATATTGAGAAGTATATGAGATGAGGAGAAACCGGAGAAGCTTTGTAAAGAAGACTAACAGGTCTGTGAGAGGCCGGAAATTCTTACTGGTGTGGTGATCAAAATACTTGATCATGCAGAAGTAAACATGCAGAGATGTAATTATTTTTATGAAGAACGATACAATGTGAGTTTACTGGATCTTTTCGTATTTAGAATTCCGTTCTCTCACGAAAGTCTGACAGAGAACCTGGAGCTTGGATAAAAATAAGACAAGACGCAGACGATCTACATTTTTGTAAGTTAGGAAAACCTGCAAGAATCGGGCAGTGTAGTACAATTCAGTTGTTCTCCCCACTGTATAATGAGCGTTGTGTTCTGTGTTGGGATTGTGGGTGGTGTCTTCGCTTCGTTTTTGTGGTTCTGCCACCAGATAGGACTGTTTCGGTTGTTCATACAACTCTTTTGTTTCTGTTGGTTTGTAAGTTCTTAAGAATAGGAAACTTCTTTGGTATTAAATAATAGATCTCGACCAGCTAGACACGCGCCTTGGCGTTTTGGTTTCCATGCTCCTTGAGGAGTTCCACGCGCAAGGAGAAGTCCGAAAACGTTACGAGATACTGGACAGAGGAGAGGACTACTGGGGGCTCTTGAGGAGTGCACAGCGAGTTTATACCATCAGTCAATCTGTCAGTTTCTTGGCAATTTCTCACAGTGAATATAGCCATCATTGTCAAAAGACACAAGAGGAAATACCTGAGCTGAATATACGAGGAGTAGATTGCAGAAGAAATGTCCTTTGTTTCTGGCCATTTTGTCCAGTGGTACCATCGAACGCAGCGAGATTTTGCTATAGCGAGACTATTGCTCCAGATACCAACGTAGTCTAAAGAAGGCCACGTTTACTAAATGTTCTCTTATAGATTTAACATCAGGAATCGACGTGGATGAGTTAGTTCAAGCTGTGCAAACATAATTGCATGATAATAGCATTTTCTAAATGAATAATTGGAAAAGTTGAGATTCCTATTTCCAGAATATATTACAAACCTTTAGCGTGGATTTTCAAGCGTGAACTATTCGTCACAAGCATGCCATTTTAGGAGGCAGTCACAGGGATGATGTGCATGTGTGATTGCTGACGTTATGGGCTTACGTGTGTACGCTTGACCTTTGATGTATTGGATATTACTCGAGTGTTTAAATCTCATCTACTAAAATCTAGTCTGTGTTTCGCTCTCAAGAGTATTAGATACAAACACGACAACCATAGCTCTCAACGCACTGTATTTTCTGATTTCAGATCTCAAAATGCTATTAAATAGGTACAACCACTTTAAATGTGCATCCCTCTATTCAGTATCAACAAACGAGGCATCAACTATCTAAACGTGACCCCAAACTTATTATGGATACGGGACGATCCAGCTCTTCATAATTTTAGATGAGTATTTATTCGATATATGGAGTTGACTCTATCCATCCATACTAGTTTCTTTTCTTCATACATTTGACAAAGAAAGATAAGATAAAGAAACAATTATAGTGCAGTAACCTATGAGTAGTGTGTGTCTACACAGTGCTACATGACTATATATTATTTTTTTTTGAATCTATAAACCAGCGCTTTGATTGGCGCTCAAAACTACCGCTGAATGGAAGGCACAGCCGCCTGACTAGCATGTAAACATTTTATCAAACTATTGAATATGATTATCCTGAACAAATTACTGGTCATCCAAATAATTCTATCTATAGCTAGCAAATGTAATTAACGGAGAACCTCGACGTGCCGAACCAGAAATAAAAGCAAACTATAGCATGGTGCAGACACATAACTCTAACAACATACCAACGAGTCTATCAAAACATCAGCTGAGAACAAAAAACAAAATAATCTATGTGCCCGCGAATCAGTTACCAAAATCGCTGCTTTTTGCACTGTTTAGTAGAGAGAAATTATACATTTAGAATCTGTAATTACCTAGAAATAGTTGAGCCAAGACGACTTATACGAATATGTAGCAAGGGAGGGTGTGACCTCTGCAAACAAGAAATATTCTTTAAATGGTGCATAGCCGACAAATCGTGATCTGATTAATCCCACTTTAAGCTGAAGGCTTCTCACAAGCTATAAACAAACTGGAACAATAAAACAGACCTATTTTAACAATGTACACTTACTAACACTGACGTAAATGCATTCTACTTGAGAACACCGAACAGAGCCTTAAAAGCATATAAGTCAAACAGTGAGCATACAACTTACAACAGTCCGAATGCAATATTTTAACTTTTGGGGTGGACTTTTGGACCAAATTTTGCTGTAAGTTTATAGAATGTATAGCATAAAATAAGTATAAAGTTCCTGTATTGTCATTGAACGTCCAGAGTCACTAAGAATACAAGGTTAGATATATTAATTCAATTAGAGCAGAGTATTTCATAAGCCTCCTTTCGTGAGAGATGTTAAAGATTTATATTTTGCGTGCTTTTTACTATTATCGAATATATATGATAACAAATACACGCACGTCGAGGCAAAAGAGGATTAGCTGTAGGAGGAGATCTACAATTAATAACAGGTAATTTGTTGCGTTATTTGTAACAGAGAATAGTAGCTTCGACATGCGGTTTAGATGTACATTTGATTCTTCACACTATACTTGCTTGTTTGTCACACAAGACTAAAAACAGGCAATACTATGTGATATACGCTTTCTCTACTGACCGACTGAAGCATGTGCATAAAGAGAGTGCTGAACAGATTTCTGATAGAGCGTGAGAACTCACGGAGTGTTACACCATTGAAGAAAAATCTTCATTGAGCAATTCTTTAAAACAACCATCACGACTTATAAAGAGACACACTCACTCACTTTGCAATGCTCGAACTTGATGACTCTACAAGCATTGTCTTCAATCAGCTAAACACTTCCAAATTTATCGCTACATATCCTAGTTAGTATGTCAAACTAGTGTACCTTGACTACTATTGAAAATAATCTAATGTACTGTACTTAACCATGGGCTACTGCAGAAGACTGAGCTACTGAGCTTGCTGCCATGTACACTAAGAACGCTGTACTTGTACTTAGTAGTATAGCGTGAAACTCACACTTATCTTCGCATAATTCTTTTACGCTACATTAGGCTTCTTTCACACATGCTTCATTCGGCAAACAGTACCTATCAAATTGATGGATCTCGTTAGTACCTTTCGACTCTAGATACTTTCACAGTAAAAATAGGTAGGATATTACATTTAGTAAGAGCTATGTTCACCTCCGTACTACACTTAGAGGGCTACCAATTGGTACAATACATGTGATAAAGCATGGATTTAATAGAGTAGTATGTTTATTCTGGGCACAATTGTGATATTCCAAGGGAACCTGACCTAGTGCTTATACTGTGAGCAAGACTAATTGAGAAAAAGGTGACTCTACCTAGAAACTTACTAGGTGCCTCTACAGTAAAAGGATAGGCCAAATAATAAATCACACAAAGACAAATAAGAGCACAACACTAAGCCAGTGTAGAAATAACTAATTTTCTTCCACCCACTTAACAGTATTATACATTATAAGATACAAGGTCTCATTATACTCTATCCTATCATGAAAAAATCAATTTAGCAGATCTCAGGAGTCATTACAGTTATAGTGTGCTTAATGATAGGGTCCACATTCATATGTTCTCCACGAGAGAACATCACCCTTGATTCTTCATGATGTCACTTACCAGATTAGTTATCATCTCATGTTCTGAGTACATTTTAAGTCCAGTGGGATTCTATACCTTAACAGAAACGTTAGATCGCATCATAATATAGACTAGAGATCGCAGTTCGAGTTCCACACAATCGGTGCACTAGGAACATCAAAAATCCTCTCTCTTCAGACTTGGGGTTGAGAGTTCACTCTGACTGCTCATGCCGCACTTCTATAGTGTAATCGCCTCTGATTCAGAGATATCATGCGTTCAGTACAAGTTCGAATCAAATAGGCATAACTATATTGGTATTTGCGCCATAAACGCTCATGCTTACAATGATTATAAGGATTATTTCACCATATTTACAGTCTGTAAGCTGAATGTTCCCATTGTTCCAAGCATACTTCATAATAAAACACCAAAGTATATCCAAAGAATTGCATCTATTAGCAGTAAGTCGCTTAGTCATTTCTAGATTTTGACCGCATCTTTGATTCAGAACAGTATGCAGCTTAACTGTTAACGGTGAATCATTTCAACATGTGAAACGGCTTAAGTCAACCAAACGGTGATTTATCAAGATTCACCTCCCTCCACAGTTAAGATAGACTACGAACTTTTAAGCAAGCTGAGCCGGCCAACGCTCTGATCAGAGTCACTTACAGTTAGGAGTCATTTTAATAGACGCTCTGATTCAAGAGTCAATACAGTTAGTGAGGTCAGTTTCGAATAGGGAACGCTCGTGATTCAGAGTCACTGACATTAGTGAGTACATATTAGCAGATCGCTCTGATTCAGAGTCACTTAATCGTTAGGATGAGTCATTAGCAGAACGCTCTGAATTTCAGAGTCCACTTAGTAGAGTTCACTTAGCAGGACGCATGCTTGATCAGAGCACTTACAGTTAGTGAGTCATTTAAGCAGACGCTCTGATTCAAGATGTTCACTTGTTTACAGATAGTGAGTCATTAGACAGACGCTCTGTATCAGAGGTCACTTACCAGTTAGTGAAGGTCAATTTAGCAGAAATTTCCGCTTGTATTTCTAGAGTCACTTACAGTTATGGTGGGGAGTCATCTTTAGCAGCTGATCACATACCGCGCTGATTCAGAAAGATCAACTTACAGTTGTGAGTCATTTGCAGGAATATGACTGACACGCTTCTTGATGTGCAGAAATCACTTAACGGTATGTAGTGAAGAGGGTACATTTTAGCAGACAGTGATCGCAGAGTCACTTACAAGTTAGTGAGCCATTTAGGAAGAGTGGCTTCTGATTCAGGAAGGTCATTTACAGTTAGAGGAGTCACTTTTGCAGCCGCTCTGATTCAGAGTCACTTACAGTTAGTGAAGTCACGTTTAGCAACAGCCGCTCTGATTCAGTGAGGGTCTGACTTACAGTAATAGTGCAAGTACAGTTTGAGGCAGAGCAGTGATCCAGAGGTCACTTACGTTAGTTGTGTCAGGCCCACGGGTTAGCAGGATGCTCTATTCGAGTCATTTATGTCAAGAATATAGAATGAAGTCATTTAGCATGATCGCTCTGATTCAGAGGGTCGACATTTATCGTATAGTGAGTACATTTAAGTGCGAGTAGCAACACGCTCTGTTCAGAGGTCACTTAAGGGTTGTAGTGAAGTCATACATATTAGCAAGCTAGCGGAGTAATATACGCTACTGAATGCAGGATTGGATCACATGTACAAGTGGATAGTAGATCTAAGGTATAGCAATTGAAAGAGCGCTCTGAATTCAGGAGTCACTGTACAGTTTAGTGAAATCATTTAGCAGACGCGTCTGATATCAGAGTTTCAGTCTTACGTTAGGTGTTATAAGTACGAGTCTAGCAGCCAGCGCTGCAATTCAGAGTCAAACTAAATACAGGATTAGTTAGTATCATTTAGCAGACTCGCTCTGATTCAGAGTCACAAGAACCTATCAAACAGTTAAGTGGTCATTTTAGCAGACAGCCAACGTGATGGTCCGCCTGAGGCTTGATTCAGATCACTACATGTAATTAAGATAGTCATTGAGCAGACTAAAGTAGGAATCCTCCCCGAGTCACTTAAACACGGTAAATTGTGAGGGTCCAGTATTGTAAGTCAGATGGCTCCTGATTAGCGGCTCATGTTCGATATACAAGTTAAGTGAGTCTTATGATAGCAATTATCCAACGCTCTGTCAGAACTGCAGAGTCACTCTTTACAGTAGTGAAAGTCATTCTCAGACAGGATCCTCCCTCTGAGTTCAGAACTGTGCTATCAACCCGCTCCTGAGTGCGAAGCTCGTTAAGTGCCATTGAGCTCCAACCGGTGCAGAGCAGACAGAATTGGTGTCACACGGGTGACGTATGTAAAATGACTGGCTTTCGCCTCGGTCGATTCGAGTTCCGCCAGCACCTTGGGATATGCGGGTTTTGACGGGGTGAAGTGGCCTGTCCAGCGCACTTTGCTCTTAAGCCAACAACTATGTGGGTCCACCTCCTCCACCACCATTTACTGTGCTGCTGTGGACTATCACACGAGACAGGATGTTGGTAGATATTAGGCCTCTTATTTCTGTAGCCGCAACAATTTGAGGAAGCATTGAAAGTATGTGACCAAACAAATGTCAAAAGCCGGAGGACGAATTTTGTACCCATGGGGCTCCTGGA
>NW_019945086.1:0-32500 GCF_002910315.2 Salvelinus sp. IW2-2015
TGTGCCTCGGTGTTTGTTGTCAGTCAGGATTCTGCCAGGGCCGCCAACCAGACAGGATCTTGCCAGGAGCCGCCAACCAGACAGGATCTGCGGAGCCGCAGCCACGCCATGAGCGTCCAGAGCCGTCAGCCAGTCATGAGCTGCCCTACAGTCATGACAGCTCTACGCTCTGAGCTGCCTATGCAGTCATGAGCGTGCTCATGCTGCCGGTCATGAGCTGCCCTACAGTCATGAGCTGCCCTACAGTCATGAGCTGCCCTACCAGTCTATGAGCTGCCCTCAGTCATGAGCTGCCCCTCAGTCATGAGCTGCCCCTCAGTCATGAGCTGCCCCTCAGTCATGAGCCTTGCCCCTCAGTCATGAGCTGCCCCTCAGTCCGGAGCTACCCTCTGTCCTGAGCTACCCCTCTGTCCTGAGCTACCCCTCTGTCCTGAGTCCCCTCTGTCCTGAGCTACCCTCTGTCCTGAGCTACCCTCTGTCCTGAGTACCCCTCTGTCCTGAGCTACCTCTCTGTCCTGAGCTACCTCCAAAATCATGTGGGGGCCTTGGGGAGGATTCTTAGGCCAAGGTCGTGGGCGAGGGTCGCCACTCAAAGGACGCTAAGGAGGGGGACAAAGACAGTGGTGGAGTGGTGTCCTCGTCCACGCCGGAGCCGCCACCGCGGACAGATGCCCACCCAGACCCTCCTCTTGAGTTGTAGGGGTGCGTTCGGAGTCCGCACCTCAGGAGGGGGGTACTGTAACGTCCTGACCAGAGTTATTATGTGTTTGCTTGTTTAGTGTTGGTCAGGACGTGAGCTGGGTGGAATTCTATGTTTGTGTCTAGTTTGTCTGTTTCTATGTCCAGCCTAATATGGTTCTCAATCAGAGGCAGATGGTAATCGTTGTCCCTGATTGAGAATCATATATAGGAGGCTTGTTTTGTGTTGGGATTTTGTGGGTGTTTGTTTCCTGTCTCTGTGATTGTCTGCACCAGATAGGTCTGTCTCGGTTTATGCACATTTGTTATTTTGTATTGTTTGTAGTGTTTCACTTGTTCGTTATTAAACATGTTTAACACTAGCCGCGCTGCACTTTGGTCCTCTCCTTCACCCCTGGAAGAAAACCGTTACACTTCACATATCAAAAGGAATTCCAAGTCTGCCTTTTCTATTTTTCAACTACTATTCCACTTTTCCTCCTGTAATATATTTCTGGAGTTAAACTATAGCCCTGCCAATAATGTATTTTCCCTTAGTACTTCCTGATCCAGACCAGCTGACTGTTGACTCAGTGGACACCACATCAGCTGCTGTTAGCTGGAGCCAGCCACCAGGATTGGACCAAAGCCAACATCATTACCAGATCTCCTACCACTGTCCAGGGACAGAACCACACATCACTACCACATCTTCACACAGCATCACTCTCTCTGACCTGCAATGTGGTAAACAGTACACTGTCACTGTCTGCACTGTGCTGGAAAATGGAATGCAAAGTCAACTGACGTCAACAACCCTCACCACAAGTAAGGAATTAACCTGCTTAAGTAATATCTCTGGTGTCAATGTTTATTAAACCTTAGTTATCAAAATGACTCTAACTATTAACGTTCTTGTTTACCCAACCGTGGGACAGATTATGTTTGTTACCACATTCGGGACTCTGACTCTTTATTTGTTACACAGACTTTTGTCCTCCCATCCTGTTCTAACCACCTCCAGTCTGCTTTGTATTCATGTTACCTGATGAAATTGCTGTACAATATGATCTTGTTGCCATCTAATACACATTCAATTGTCATAAATCAACACTGCTGAGCTCTACCTGTCCTCTGCCGTGCCTTGATTGTATTAATGTTGATGATATCTGGAATTGTGCATGTACACCCTGAACCATCTGCTGTTGCTAGCCTCAAATCTGTCTTGTGCTCTGATATCGGCTTCACTGATTTCTGYTCTCGTAAAAGCCTGGGTTTTCCTCACTTTAACAGTAGAAGCTTTATACCTAAATGGATCAATTAAAAGTATGGGTTCACAGCTCCAAATCAGGTGTGTTGGTCATTACTGAGACGTGGTTAAGGAAGAGTTTTTTGAATACTGATGTTAACCTTTCTGGTTATAACCTTTTTCGGCAAGACATRTCTTCCAAAGGTGGGGAGTGGCAATCTTTACCATGGATCACCTTCAGTGCTCGGTTGTCTCCACCAAGTCTGTCCCCGAACATTTTGATTTGCTCGTTTTAAGCATTAAACTTTCAAATGGCTCTTTGTTGACTGCTGCTGGGTGCTATCGTCCTCCAACAGCACCGGCCTGTACCYTACCTGCCCAAAGCTCTCTCCTGTCCCCTTACACTAAGTCTGAATTTGTCCTGCTAGGTGACCTAAACTGGGACATGCTTAAACCTCCTAACCACGTCCGAAAGCAATGGGACTGCCTAAATCTTTCTCAGATTATTACCAATCCCACAAGCTATGACTCAACACCCAGAAAAGGCTACTGTCCTCGACGTTATCCTCACAAATAATCCTGAAAGTTACTCCACCTCAAGAATTCCATTTGGCGAAAGGCTTGGCATACACATTCTTAGGCTGACTGGCTCTTGTTCAGGCAAATAAGAAATAAGCACACTCAGGCTATCCGGAAGGCCAAAGTTAGTTACTTTAAGGAGCAGTTGTCTCTCTGTGGGTCTAACCTCAAGAAGTTCTGGAAAACGGTTAAARACCTGGAGAATAAACCCTCTTCCTCAAAGCTGCCCATGTCCCATCAACTTGATGATGTGGTTGTTACTGACAAGAAGCAAATGGCTGAACTCACCACTTCAATTAAGTCAGAATTCCTATTTAACTCAGCCATGCCTCCTTGCCCGTTCAACATTTCCTCATCTCCCACCCCTTCTAATGCGACTAGCCCCGATGCTCCTCCCTCTTTTTCCCCTKCCCCGCTACAAAGTTTCTCCCTGCCGGMGGCCACTGAGTCCGAGGTGCTAAAGGAGCTCCTTAAACTTGACCCCAAAAAACACAGTCAAATAGTTTAGACCCTTTCTACTTTAAGGTTGGTGCTACTATCATCGCCAAGCCTTTCGCTGACACTTTTAACCTGTCTCTCATCTCTGGGTTGGTTCCCATTGCTTGGAAGGCAGCCACGGTTCGTCCTTTATTTTAAAGGGGGAGATCAAGCTGATCCTAACTGTTATAGGCCTATTTATATTTTGCCCCGTTTATCAAAAATGTTGGAAAAACTTGAAAAAATCAATTGACTGGCTTTCTTGATGTCTATAGTGTTCTCTCTGGTATGTCATCTGGATTCCGCTCAGGTTATGGATGTGTCACTGCAACCTTAAAGGTCCTCAAAGATGTTGTGCTGCTAAGATGCAATGTTGTGCTGGTATTTTTATTGACTTTGCCAAAGATTTGATTCGGTAGACCATTCCATTCTTGTGGGCGGGCTAAGGAGTATTGKTGTCTCTGAGGGGTCTTTGGCCTGATTTTCTAACTACCTCTTTCAAAGACTGCACTGYATAAAGTCAGAACATCTGCTGTCTCAGCCACTGCCTGTCACCAAGGAGTGTCCCAAGGCTCAATCCTAGGCCCCACGGTCTTCTCAATTTACATCAAAAACATAGCTCAGGCAGTAGGAAGCTCTCTTAACCATTTATATGCAGATGATACAGTCTTAATTAGTTGTCAAAATTATTCTATAAACTAATCAAAATGATTGTGTCAGTTTCTTCCCTGATGAGAAATATATGCTAAATCCCCCAGTTTTCACAATGCAGTTTGGTGCTGAAATTAATTATCTTAAAAAATAATAATAATAATAATATCTGAGTTCATGGTTTTCTTCGACACCTCTGWGTCATTATATCAAGGAGTTGGTGTGCCTCTCAGTCAGCAAAATGTATCTGGGCCCTACCTGGCCCCCATCGTCCACTTTTGTGTGGCCAATATGTGGTTTGGAATTAGGGCCCTGCAGTGGCCCAGATGCGGCAGCAGTGCCTCAGACAGAATCGACCCACCTTGTAAAGACATTTTAGCCCAAAACTCAGCAAAGGTTCCCTTATTCTAGCCAGAACAAGGCCGTACTGCCATAAAGAAACCGGAGGTCTGCCATAATAAAGCGTCATTTTTGCCGCAAAATCCAAGAGACACCTTCTCTGTGCTAGATGCCCTTGTGAAAGAAATACACAACAATAAAGACAGGGTTGGACTGTGATTTGTACATTTTATTCACAAGCAAAAGATAATATATAAAATATTTATATGATTAGTGTCCTAAATACTGAAATTGTCTTTTAATTTGTATAGTACAGTAGTTAGCACATTAACTTCTCACGAGTCACCATCCCGGATCCGGGAGCACCCTCATCAGTAAAAAAGCTGAGTAGCATAGCCTAGCATAGCGCCACAAGTAAATACTAGCATCTAAATATCATGAAATCACAAGTCCAAGATACACATCTTGTGAATCCAGCCATCATTTCCGATTTTTTAGATGTTTTACAGCGAAAACACAATATGTATTTCTATTAGCTAACCACGATAACAAAAGACTCAACCGCATATTTTCACCATTGTTTTACCGCATAGGTAGCTATCACAAATTCGACCAAAGGGTCCTTTGTCCTTTGTCTCTGCTGGTAAATTGAATACGTTGTAGTAACGTCGTTGGGTGGTAGACGGGATACTTTGTCTGTTCCTCCCTAATTTACATTTGCAGCTGCTGTTGCTAACTCAACGTCTAGGAGTTATCAATTCTGTAGTGAATAAGAGTTCAAAGATCATACCATTCGCAACCACAGCTCATGCTGATGTTGGCTTCGTTCTGTAGTTATTATCTGAACCATTCTCGGACCGTCGTCCTCACATCCTCGGAACAGGAGGTTACATTTTCGTCAAGGGTTTATACAGTGGAGGGAAAAAAGGGGTGTGTTTCATAATTTACAACCTAGGTCTCTTCATGTGGGCGGGCCACTGAGTCGGSCCAAATTCACTCATGAAAACCCAATTCTTACAATTTAGAAGCTAAAATCACATTTCATCCCATCACGAATAATTTCATATTCAAACATTTGAATTGAACAACAATTCCATGTGAATCCGATAACTCTGATGTGTAGACTTTCCACAGTAGAGTTTGTCAGTCTATCATTGATGAGAATGTGCCAGATGACAACCGAACTGACATAATATACCTTAAGTACCACTGCATATGTTCAGTTGGTCGGATTACCAGAATATAGTTAATTTCCCCCCAACTTCTGATGTTCCCAGAATCTCTATGTTAACCAAGGGATTTTCTAATGTCACATCAGTAAGGTAGAGAGAGGAAAAAGGGGGGAAGAGGTATTTATGACTGTCATAAACCTACCCCCAGGCCAACGTCATGACAGTCCCCCCATGTTGGGTTCGATCTTGTGATTAACCTGCATGTTGCAAACCAACATAAAAATGACCGTGGGTTGTCCTGGTTGTGGACCATCTTGTGGTCCCCATCTGGTGGTCGACCCGGGTAGGGTTTCTGCGAATGAAGTCCGCTCCATCGCTGGACAGCAGATGTCCATATTGGGATCGCCGTTGCAGTCCCCTCTCTGGTGGTCAACCCGGGTAGGGTGTCTGCAAATGAAGAAGTCTGCTCCATGGCTGGGTAGCAGATGTCCGGATTGGGATTGCTGTTCCGGACCCGTCGTCTGGTCGTCCAGACTGGAAGATCTGGGCAGTAACTTAGGCAGATGTTAACAACGCACACACACTCATGAAATATATCATTACATTTCCCCCAAATGAGCGGCGCTGTGGCAAATGAGTGGCGTTGTGGTTGTATGGGGAAGTTGTTTATGGCTCTATCACTTTCTACGTGCCAAAGAAAATGAAACAGAATGAATGAAAGCATAAACAAAACAAAATATAGTTATGCCACCCTAACCATCTAATTGGACTGTATTCTATCTACGTCCATGGTCTTGGCAAAATTACCCTATCATGGCATTGTCCAATGTCATATCTAGGGCTTTCCTAATTTGCGGGGTGTTGCTTAGGGTACTATCCTAAGTTGATAACTATATGATAAGTCTACAGCTGTAAGGCACTAGTTTTGGGCAGTCTACAGGGATGACCTATGGACTTCTGAGAAGAAAACTGGTGAGTGCTSTAGCTGTAGAGTTAAAGGCCTCAAAATAAATGTTCAACTTTACTAAGGCTGGTATTTTGCTCGGACCCTTAAGTGATCCTAGCATAAATCCTAATTGGATGTTCCGTTGTGCATGTGAGTTTATGCTTACVCAAGCACACATGTCAAGGGAAGGAAACCAAGTATCYTGGCAGATTACAACTTGTTCAGAATGAGTCTGACGTAGTCAGGTAATTTTCAGGTCAATRMCTGGAGGTCAGTCAGAATTGGTGTCGAGGGAGCCTGTAGTGGTTTTACTACCAGTCACGGTCTTCCACTATTGTAGTGGCGGTAGGTATGAAGAAGTATACTTCATAGCTATGTTATCCACAGAGGAGCTAACCTCATGACGGAAGTACTCTAAGTATTAGACCAGTCTTACGTGGTGTGATCGTGGTTCATGACTTCTAATAACTTTTCTCCTGAACGGAGGGTTCTATTTATTAGTGGCATGTATAACCATTGAAAGAGTGCAATGGAGATTCCCTTCCCAGTGCTGCACTCTGAGTGACTCCTATGTTGCTATTATCAATAGCAATTTAATTGTGAGGTTACTAATCCTCTTACTGAGTGTTGCTGGACTGACTGTGGTATTGCTACTGATACTCAAGGGGGCCAGTTGTCCTACCGATTTATTCTGAAATGTTATCCTACAGGAATACATGATTAGAGCATTTTACTAGTTGTCTTGTAGTGACTACTACACATGGCAAGGAATGATTATTGTTGCCATTTGTTTTGGAGGTGGACAAGGACTTCCTTTACGACCAGTGTGGTACACCTCAATAATATCTTAGATGTGTTCTAAGATAATCCCCGTCTAGGGGCCTGTCTGCTCCTCACTGTTCTCAAAGGGGAGTTTACAACTAGATTTGATTTATGCTCTGGCGGCCTCGTACGGTGTTGTCCGTAGTCTTGACCCCCCCCACCGGCCTCGAAAAAGCTCATCATGGGTCTGGGCTACTATTCCCCCCCTTTGTGTCTCGGGACCCCCTCACCAGCATGTGGTGTTGGTATCCGAGGCGCAAACGAAAGGTTCAGACCCTATGTACGAGTTGTCAGTGGCCGCGTTATTATGAGAATGGCTGTAACCTTTCAACCAAATCYCCTGGTGTTTGTGCTTCAACACCCTCAGTGGCTGTCGAGGTCTGTCAGTCACCACTGCGTCCGCGTGTGGCAACCTCTTCAGTACCTGCAAACCGAGACGAGGATATCGGTCTGTGATATCGCAAAGTGTTTCACCAGTGGGAGTCATCGGGTTAGTTGCTGGACTGACGCCATTAGTGTCATTTTTAGGGTTGACAGTCCCCCACAAAGTGGAAGGTGTGTCATCGGAAGCAGAGTATACTCTGCGCATCAATGTTTTTCTTGCTGCGACGGCCGCAGTGCTTGCGGAAGTGTCTGAAGGGCAAGAGAAGTTCATCTCAACTACCGTATTGCATGACTGCAAGGAGGAGGGAAGTTGCTCATTCACAGAGACAGCTGGCTCGAAATCATGAAAAKAATTGTCAATCAGATTGGCTGATGGAATGTGTTGAGATATCGTAATATCTCCTTGGATCGGATTCTGCACCAAGTGTTTTCTAAACGTCTTTTTCCCAAGGGGTGCTTTCGACAGATACCCCTCGTGAATGACTGCGTTGCAGCTAGCGTTAGGGTAAGACAGTGTGTTCGGTGGAGAAGGCACTGTAGCCTGTGACCATACCTGGTTGGTTTTCCAATCCATCAATGGGAGYAACCGATCCATCAAGTCTGCTCCAAGTAGCAGGGGTACAGTTTCAAGGCTGGTAACATACACAGGGTGGACGAGCGATACGTCCTTGAAGTGTAGTTTCAGCATGACTCTCAATGTGAGAGGCAAGGTAGTCTGAGTGACCCCTCAAAGTGTAGTGTTGCATCGTTCCACTTTTAACCAATGTTTCTAAGCCCTTTTTAGATCATCAAACAWTGTTTGAGAGATGAGTGATATTGTCGCACCCGAATCAATTAGCGCRTGACAAGTTAAGCAGTCCTCCAGGACTGTTTCCAGGTATGGTCATTTCGATTCGTGTTTAGTGGACATATTCCCCACAAAGTGTAGTGGTCGATCGCAACGACGTAATGTGTCAATTCTGTTCAAGGTGGAAGCAGATYGACTTTTCMGATTTTGAGTGGGCTTGGCTTTAACGAAGCGTTTGATCTTTTTCTTCGCAACCTTTGTATCAGAGTCTATAGACAAAGCCCGTGGGCTTGTTTCTTGATCAAGCGTGCCCTGGATAGGGTMTTGAGTGAGAGCGGGAGAGATTTGAATTTTAACGTCCTTGCTATGGGTGTTAATTAATGCGGACCTGGTGTCCAGTAATTCCCTGTCTAGTCCTTGTGACTTATCTTTTACCCTTTTCTYAAATGTTTCTCGCTTTAGTTCTTCACGTAGTGTACTTCTGGAGAACATTGGTCTACGTTTTGATTGTCCTTCAACCCTTTGTTACCCTTGTGCTCTGACACTTTKTGTGGGTTGGGTGCAGGAACGTAGCGAACAGGTCGATTGTAGCGGTAGTCATGTTGATTGCGACGTACTTTACAGTTATTTAGACCGCGGAGGTTATTGGAATTATGGTTTCGTGGTAGAAACTGTTGTTGTGCGTCATCTCTCAACGCTCCAATACCTGATAATGCACCCTCTAGCTGGAGTGAGTGCTCCTGGTCAAACTTCAAAACCGAGTGGTCAGGGCTCTTAGCGTTGTTAACCTCTTCACCGAGCCTCTACCCCGGGTCCGGAGCACCCCCCACCCCCCCCACACACTAATTAGCATAGCTAGCATAGCTTCAAAAGTAGATAGTAGCATCTAAATATCATTAAATCACAAGTCCAAGACACCAGATGAAAGATACAGATCTTGTGAATAAAGCCACCATTTCAGATTTTAAAATGTTTTACAGGGAAGACAAATATGTAAATCTATTAGCTAAACACGTTAGCAAAATACACCACTATTCTAACTCCATCAGTTTCTTACTCCTTCAGGTGCTATCACCAATTCGGCTCAACTAAGATATTGATATCCACTAACCAAAGAAAAACCTCTTCAGATGACAGTCTGATAACATATTCATGGTATAGGATAGTTTTTGTTAGAAAAAAGTGCATATTTCAGGTAGAAATCACAGTTTACAATTGCACCCACCATCACAAATCGACTAGAATTACTAGATAGAGCAACGTTGTATGACCAATTTACTCATCATAAAACATTTCATAAAAATAGACAAAGCATAGCAATGGAAAGACCCAGTTCTTGTGATTTCAGACCATATTTCAGATTTTCTAAGCGTTTTTCAGCGAAACACAATAAATCGATAAGTTAGCATACCACATGTGCAAATGTTACCAGAGCATCGATTCCAGCCAAAGAGCGCTATAACGTAATCACCGCCAAATATATTAATTTTTTCACTAACCTTCTCAGAATTCTTCCGATGACACTCCTGTAACATCATTTTACAATATACATATACAGTTTGTTCGAAAAGGTGCATATTAGCCAACAAAACCGTGGTTACACAATAAAAATACTAGGAAATCAAGCCTCAATATGTCTGACGTCATCTATCAGAGTGATCTAGTTTAATTGAAAGCTAATCATATACTTGACTAAAAATACAGGGTTGACAGCAATCGAAAGACAAATTAGTTCTTAATGCAACCGCTGATTTACATTTTTAAAATTATCCTTACTTTTCAATACAGGGTTGGCCAAGTGAAGCTATACCAAACAAAATGGCGAAATATGCGTTTAAAATATTTCGACAGAAACACGATTTATCATATTAAATATTGCTTACTTTGAGCTGTTCTTCCATCAGATTCTTGGCAATGTATCCTTTCTATGTTATAACGTCTTTTGGTCGATAGATGTCCTCTGTCCTTCGAAATGTCCACCACCAACGCGACACCCTAAAACGTGTCCAAACTTTCAGAGCGCACAACAAAGAAATTCCTCAAAATCGCACTAAACGGATATAAATTGATATAAAACGGCTCAAATTAACTACATTATGATGTTTTTAACAACTATAACGACTGAAAACATGACCGGAGAATATTGCTGGTTAGAAAACGATTTGGAACGAGGCAGGTCCGATGGCCTTGACGCTTCAGGCGCACGTTGAGAAAGGGAGGTCTCTGTACATTTTGGTCTTTTGTAATGGCTGTGAACGTCCCATCGATTTCATTGAAAACGTGATGACGTACAGACACCCAGAGGAAGACGTAGGCAGTGTCGGTTCTTCATAGCATTCACTGTCGCCTTATAAACAGACCCCAGATCAGAGGTAAAAATTTCTGAAATCTGAACCCTGTCATGAAAAGTGCTGTAGAAATTGTTCTGTACCACCAGAGACAAAATTCCAACTTCTATATAAACTAGAAGGTGGTTTTCGATCCAATAATAACAATAATATGCATATTGTACGATCAAGAATTTAGCACGAGGCAGTTTAATTTGGAGACACAAATATGCTAATGCGGAACAGCACCCCCTATAGTTGCAAGAAGTTAACTTTTGATGCCTCAAAAGCTGTGCTTGCAAGCTCTCTGAGTTGTAAGATAGGCAAGCCAACGTGGGCTGCAGGGCCTAAGTAGGTAATGAAGGTAGGATACATGTTCGACAGGAACATTTGTTTAAATGGTAACAGGTCTTCCATGCCTGTTTCAGTGAGTAGGCCAAAGTAAGCTGAACGAAGTCTATAATAGTAAGCTTGTGGGTGTTCGTTCCGAGCTTGTTTGACCGTGTTAGTCAGTGAGCTATCGTGTTTGTGAGTCGCAGAACCACTGAATTCTAATTTCAAAGCTGTGGCAAGTTTAGMGTAGTCATTTAGCACGTGTTGCTGTTGTAGGTGAATGAACCTTGTCACATGTCTATTCGACGTTCTCTTAAACAGGTAAACCCTGTCAGAACCCGTAGCGTTCGGGTAGCCATCCAACGCGTCCTCTATGTCAGCTAGGAACGGCTCAGTATCGTTTGGCTGACCTGGAACGGGGTCAAAGGTGGGGAAATTCTTGACGAGTTTTTCAAGGTATTCCGCGTCAAGCGGGCGGAGAGGGTTGGCTTCATCCTGTGGGGAAAGTGGGGCCGAAAGGCCAAGAGGAGAAGCCAAGCTTTGGCTTTGTTGGCCAAGAGGTGCCATATTACTCAGTGCCGAATGGCCAAGAGGAGAAGACTGAGGGACACATGATGGAGGCAATGTCTTAAACCTATCGTCTTCACTCCTTTGAGTACCGGGCTCCGGTTGCTTGGATGGATAGTGGCCATTCTGGACTTCCTCCAGATGGTACCTAAGGGTGATATTCTGCTGCATTGCAGAGTCCACTTGAGCGCTTAGAGTACTGATTTTGGACATGTGAGTGTCGCACTTGCTCCTTTCGGTCTCAAACTTAGTGTCATGGCTTGCAGATAGAGGTCTTGAGTACGGAGCGAGAGATTCAGTGATGAGATTTCTTCCGCTTGCTTAGAAATCAAGATTTCCATCTTCATCACCCGAGTTCTCTCATCATTCATTTGGTCAGCGACTTCAATGAGTTCTGCTGATTTGCCATCCAACTTCGTCATTGTGTTCATCAACTGATCGTCTTTGGTCTGCAGAATTTGGAGTAGAACATTGTTACTCTGAGTAACATTCAACAAAACTGCCTGCATGTTATCAAATTGCGCGCTCCTGTTTGTAGATAACTCAACAGATTTATCTAGTTTGGAGTGGACTACCTCGTATTTAGTTTTGGCTAAATCGAAAACGTCCCTAGCGGGCGGAACAGATATGACTGCTTGTTACACAAAAGAAAAGGGGCTGGGTTTGAGTGAAAGAGCGGGAAGACTGAGGAACAAAGGGCGAAGCTGTGCTATCGTAAATACAATATCTTATCCATTCTAAATTAACGCCGTTGGAAAAGGAAATGCAATAAATATTTACTTTGAGCTGCGCTTCGGTAGGTTGGTGGTAGATGGATGGCAATGTTGCCCAACCGGGTCCTTTGTCCTTTGACTCTGCTGGTAAATTGAATACGTTGTAGTAACGTCGTTGGGTGGTAATCGGGATACTTTGTCTGTTCTTCCTAATTTACATTTGCAGCTGCTGTTGCTAACTCAACGTCTAGGAGTTATCACTTCTGTAGTGAATAAGAGTTCAAAGATCATACCATTCGCATCCAAAGCTCATGCTGATGTTGGCTTCGTTCTGTAGTTATTATCTGAACCATTCCATCGGACCGTCGTCCTCACATCCTCGGAACAGGAGGTTACATTTTCGTCAAGGGTTTATATAGTGGAGGGAGAAAAGGGGTGTGTTTAATAATTTACAACCTAGGTCTCTTCATGTGGGCGGGCCACTGAGTTGGGCCTAATTCACTCATGAAAACCCAATTCTCAATTTTCTTAAGCTAAAATCACATTTCATCCCATCACGAATAATTTTCATATTCAACATTTGAATTGAACAACAATTCCATGTGAATCCGATAACTCTGATGTGTAGACTTTCCACAGTAGAGTTTATGTCATTCTATCATTGATGAGAATGTGCCAGATGACAACCGAACGGACATAATATACCTTAAAGACAACAAAGTCAAGGTATTGGAGTGGCCATCACAAAGCCCTGACCTCAATCCTATAGAAAACGTGTGGGCAGACCTGAAAAAGCATGTGCAAGCAGAGGCCTACAAACCTGACTCAGATACACCAGCTATGTCAGGAGGAAGGGCCAAAAAAATAAAAGCTGAAATAAATCATTCTCTACTATTATTCTGACATTTCACATTCTTAAAATAAAGTGGTGATCCTAACTGACCTAAGACAGGGAATTTTTACTTGGATTAAAGGTCAGGAATTGTGAAAAACTGAGTTTAAATGTATTTGGCTAAGGCGTATGTAAACTTCTGATTCAACTGTATATGCCATGTTATAGAATGGTGAAGACACTTAAAATATATATATTATCACTTGGTTGAGTAACTTACCTGAAGCAGCGGTTCGTCTCCTGAGCATCTTATGGAATTTTGATGCAAGTTGGCAACAAGAAAAAATTAACTCACACAGAAATTATTTTACAAGCTGGAAAGATCTCATTATCATGGCGCAAGGTCTGTAGTTGTAGTAACTTAAATTGTGTCATTTTAAACTGGCCAATCATGTGCAAACATTAACCTTTGCGCATGCATGTCAAATATTTTGTATTTGTATTTATTAGGGATCCCAAAAGGGAACATTAACTTACAATTAACTATCTCTTTGAGCTGCGGTCTGAAGGGCTGAAGGGCACGTTTTCATTGATTACCCTCCAGTTCATGGTGTGTGCCATGATCCGCCACACACTCTTTCACATCACAGCACCTTCCAATCCCAAATAGTCAATCTGTAACCAAATAGACAACCGAAAAGTGACCATAACATATCATTTGTTTTTTACCTTTACTAACTAGGCAAGTCAGTTAAGAACAAATTCTTATTTTCAATGACGGCCCTAGGAACAATGGGTTAACTGCCTTATTCAGGGGCAGAACAACAGATTTTAAAATTGGCAGCTCGGGGATTCGATCCACCAAGGCCAAGGCTACCTGCCGCCCGCCCTGGACATACAATATCCATATTGTATGTCAATATTAACCAATCACCTAATTTGAATAGCCACTTGAAAAACTAGTAACAGTTTTTTTCCAATATCAAAACACAAACACTATCTCAGTTTTGGATAACTAAGGCTCCATACAGATCTCGATATTTGGTTATGTCTCAGCTAATAATACCACAAACTTTTAAAGCATAATTATAATTGCTGACTAGGTCAGGAGGTGGAAATACAAAAAGAGATCTCACCATCTTTTGCTAAACTCTCTGCTGGCCTTCAGCTCTCCATCACTGTGGGCTGTATGTTGGGTAATAGAGAGGAGCATATCCAACTGTCAGAAGGAGGGTCAACAGGGGAATGGCATACAACATTATTATGACATGCCCTACTTAAACAGTTATGTTTGTGATACTAAGATTTGGAACACAAAACTAAAAAGAGGAGACTTTACTTAAAAATGGCAAATGGCAGAAACTCTTCTACCTTCTCTTCTATACATTAACATCAGCTACATGCTAATGTTTGCCAAGCTAACACACATTATTTAGCTAGGTAACTAGCTATAATATAACACTAGCCAAGCACACATATCAAACGGTAGTTAAAAACTTCTATGGCTGCAAGCCTAAGTCGGGCTCAATATGACAACAGCCAGTCCAAGTGCAGGGCGCGAAATTCAAATATATTTTTTTGAAATATTTAACTTTCACACATTAACAAGTCCAATAACAGCAAATGAAAGACAAACATCTTGTGAATCCAGCCAACATGTCGATTTCTTTAATGTTTTACAGCGAAACACCACGTATATTTATGTTAGCTCACCACCAAATACAAAAAAGCACAGACATTTTTTTCACAGCACAGGTAGCTTGCACAAAACTGACCAAATAGAGATAGAATTAGTCACTAACCAAGAAACAACTTCATCAGATGACAGTCTTATAACATGTTATACAATAAATCTATGTTTTGTTCGAAAAATGTGCATATTTCAGGTATGAATCATAGTTGTACATTGCAGCTACAATCAGAATAGCACCGAAGACTAGAACAATTACAGAGACCAACGTGAAATACCTAAATACTCATCATAAAACATTTATGAAAATATACATGGTGTACAGCAAATGAAGACAAAACTCTTGTGAATCCAGCCAATTTCAGACTTTTTAAGTGTTTTACAGCAAAAACACAATATAGCATTATATTAGCTTACCACAATAAGCCAAAAAAACAACCCATTTATCAGCAGCAAAGTTAGCGATCGCAAAAAAACAGCAAAAGATATATAATTTTTCACTAACCTGGACAAACTTCATCAGATGACAGTCCTATAACATCAGGTTATACAATACACTTATGTTTTGTTCGAAAATGTGCATATTTAGAGCTGAAATCCGTGGTTATACATTGTGAAAAACGTAGCAACTATTTTCCAGAATCTCCGGATATATTTTTGACACTCACCTATTCTGACCAAATAACTAATCCTAAACTTTACTAAAAATACTTGTTGTACAGCAAATGAAGATACACTAGTTCTTAATGCAATCGCCGTGTTAGAATTCAAAAAATAACTTTAGTACGACATACAGCTTACGTTATAGCAAGACAGCGCCCAAAATCTGGCGGAATATAATAGTAAACATTTTCGACAGAAATACGAAATAACATCATAAATGGGTCCTACTTTTTGGTGAGCTTCCATCAGAATCTTGTACAAGTGGGTCCTTTGTCCAGAACAATCGTTGTTGGATTTAGAATGTCCTCTTCGTCTGTCAATTTAGCAACCAAAGCTAGGCCAAGTGGCGCGAAGCTGTCCATCACCACCAAACGCAGAGAACGGAACACGCCAAAATCCCGAAAAACTTTTCAATAATCTGATAAACTATATTGAAAAACATACTTTAACGATGATATTGTCACATTTATCAAATAAAATCAAAGCCGGAGATATTGCCGTCAATAACGAAAGCTTTTCAGAAGCCAATGCGATGTCCTACCCCGCGCCTTCCTGAACAAAGGAAATTGGGGTCATGTCATTCCAAGACCTCTCTTTTGACCATAGATATAGCTATAACATCCATTTCTTCTCTCACTGCCTATTGACATCTAGTGGAAGGCGTATGAAGTGCATGTATACTAATAGATTTCAAGCAAAATGATTAGGGAGGCCCTGGAACAGAGCCTCGATTTCAGATTTTTCAACTTTCTGACAGGAAGTTTGCTGCAAAATGAGTTCTGTTTTACTCACAGATATTAATTCAACGGTTTTAGAAACTTGAGAGTGTTTTCTATCCAATAGTAATAATAATATGCATATTGTACGAGCAAGAATTGAGTACGAGGCCGTTTGAAATGGGCACCTTTACCAAGCTACTCATATGCCCCTGCAGCCATAAGAAGTTAAAATAGGTTAACTTTATATAGCACCAAAAAAAAGGGGTTGTGGTGCAATCCATTGTCAAGTCTGTTTTTATTTGTCATATGCAAGAACTAGAGTAACAACTTACAATGCAAGCTTACTTACATGTAGGGCAACAACAGCAAGTACAACATATATTGATTGATACACAATCTAAAAGATTAAATAAAATTGACCATAGGGCACAGAAAATGTGCAAACAGGGAGTTAAAATAAATTTAAAATAAAACAGTGAAATTGATATGTTTGGCCATGTGTATGAACATCATTGTAAAGAAGAATTTATTCTTAACTGACTTTGCCTTGTTAAATAAAGGTTACATGTAGATATGAGAGGAAAAATATTGAGAGCAAAGAAGAAATATATGTTGGCATTATATCGCAAGCCAACAATCGGCCAACATTGCTGCCATAATGAATATAGAAAACCAATTGTCGTATTTGGCACACTGTTGGCTCCACATAGAACTGGCAGCTGTCGAGGCAAAGCCAGCAGTGCCAAACCCTGCGGCAAGTGGCCCTGAATCGTCTGCTTTTCTTGCTTATAACCCAATGAGTCCAACGTCACGCGGTTGATTTAGTACTTTTAAAGCCTTTGCATTGTGTACAAATTCTAGGTTGTCCATTGGATTTGTTATTTTTTTTACATTACATTACAACTCTGTTGTTGACTTCTGCTTCAGCTTATTTCTTCCTACATAAAAGGAATTACAATCTGGCTTTTCTTTTTTTTCAACTTCTCTTTAGTTCCTTGTAGTATATTTCTGGAGTTAAACTTATGTCCTGACAATAATGTATTTTCCCTTAGTACTTCCTGATCCAGACCACGCTGACTGTTGACTCAGTGGACACACAATCAGCTGCTGTTAGTGGAGCCAGCCACCGAGGATTGTGGACCAAGCCAACATCATTACCAGTCTCCACACGCTGTCACAGGCAGAACCACACATCATACCACACTCTTCACACATGACATCACTCTCTCTGACTGCACATGGTAACTCAGTATCTGTCACTGTCTGCACGTGCTGGAAAATGGAAAGCAAAGTCCAACTGGCTTACAACAGCCCTCTACCATAGTGAAGGAATACACTACTCAGTATTATCTTGGTGTCAAAGTGTGTTAAACCTTAACTAGTTATCAATTCTTATTGATTCTATAGAACTAATCACATGGATGTGTGAGGAGGGGGATTTGAAGGGTACAGTCTCTTTACCTGATGAGAAAAATGATATTAATGTAAATTCTCCACGTTCTCACAATGCAAGATTGGTGCTGAAATTAATCATCTAAATTACAGTTGAAGTCCGGACCATTTGTACATACATTTAGTCAAATACAGTTTAAATCAAGTTTCATCTGCAATTCCTGACATTTATTCCCAGTAAAAACCCTGTTTAGGTCAGTTAGGATCACCCTTTTTTTTAAGATTGTGAGATGTCAGAATGGATTGTTGAGAGAATTATTTATTTCAGCCCACTCGATCTTCCAGATTCAGCCCGTGCTCTCAGTTATCTTCCCTCCTCTGTACACACGTGCAACACATAGGTCAATTGTTCCAGAATGATAGAATCAAATAGACTCTCCCATTATGTGCCAGATCACTAATTTGGTGATGGACTAAACAGCACCCGTTACCATTCCTGTGGAGTGAGTCCTGTGGTGCGTTGGAAGAGTATTCAACTAACAAAACTCTGACGTCCCACTGTATTTTAAATGCTAACACTCTTCCAGGAGATGTGAATGGCTATTATATAGTGAAAATTCAACTTCGGTGATCTGTGGCTATTCTTCAAGGTGTACCTTCTTTAAGAACTCCTCATTGAAAGTTGACAATAGTGTCTGAAATGACAACACTATCTCTGCTACTCTCACCATGATCTGGTATGTGTGGGATGTTCAATTCAACTTCACAGTAGTCTCATATTGTGCAACAGTCTCCTACGAGAGGAGGACAGCTAAACAATATACATAAGAACAGTTGGTATCATTCCCCAGGGACTTTTATTAACCACTTCCTTAATTATTACCACACAAATCTCCGCCCCAGTCACATTCTAATCCTGCTCCAGTCACAGTTCCATTCTAACCCAAAACATTAATCACTAACTATAATCCACTTTAGTTATAGAACAACTAACAGCATTCTCTAAGTCCCATTAGTCATTTCAACAATCCCTCCTCAGGAACAATGATCACTCTTTTAGTTTGTTTAGTTTAATAATTTTGACCATTTAAAAAAACAAGCACACAAAACTTGAAAAAGCCATACATGCACATGAAATAAAATCATCGGAGGATAACACAACAATAAAAGTCTGGGACTTATTTCCATTGTGGTCCTCTTGAGACAAGATGGCTAGACAAGATCAAACACAGTTAAACACAGTATGGCAGTGAAATAATAAAACAAATACAGAGAGGAAGAACATCTCATCATTCTAGTTACATCATAGGGGTTATTCATATGGGCACAGAAGACATCAAACATATTTTTACTTGATTTTTAAAGCTGCCCAGAGAGGAGGATGTTTTTATGGGCAGAGGCAACTCATTCCATTCTGAGGCTCCAGTATACAAGAAAGTACCTTTCCCAGCATTACTCCTGAACCTGTATGCACACACATCAGCAACACCTGATCTGGTGCTGTGATTATGTGCATCCCTAACACGAGGAAAGTAATCACTTAGATATCTGGGCACAGGACCATAAATACTCCTGTAAACCAAACCTAGTCTAATCCGGGACACCTTAGCCTCAACAGGCAGCCAGTTTAGTTCCTAAAAGCAGCTCCTGCCAATGTGAGTATGTGGACTTACCTTCAATACTACCCTGATCAGCTTATTCTGGGATATTTGGAGCTTCCACTTCATAAGTTTAGATAAGCCCCCAAATTAGGAAGTACTAGCATAGTCAAAATGGAATTGAATGAGGGCAGTTGCTAGCACTTTAATGGAGTCCTTATCAAGCATCTTGGACTTTCTAGCCAAAAACTTAGTCCTGGCATTAATCTTCCCTAGCACTTTATTGGCCATKCTCACACCTCCCAAGCTTCCATCAAGGATACATCCCAAGTAGCTAACAGAGGTTTTAGTAGTCAGCACCTCACCCYCTAACTCCACTCTGATTTCAGACGACCTATACAATTTAGGTCTGGATCCAAAAAYAATTGCTTCAGTTTTCCCTAAGTGCAGAGATAGATTGTTATCTCCAAGCCATTTGCTAATGTTAGTAAGCTCTGTCCTAAGTATGCTCTCCAGCATAGTTTTACTTTTGTTAGACACCAGAAGTGTAGAGTCATCCGCATAAAGAAAAAATGGCAAGAACAAGCATCTTTCATATCGTTAATATACAATAAAAACAGCAGAGGCCCAAGCACGCTCCCCTGCGGAATGCCACAACTCATTTGTTTTGCCTGAGACAGTGAACCATTAACCTATACTACATGCTCCCTTCCTGATAAATACCCAGCCTAGAGGGATACTGCTTAACCCCAGTGCCTCCAGTTTGGAGATTAGGAGACAGTGGTTAACTGTATCAAAGGCCTTCTGTAGGTCAAGCAGTACCATTCCACACAGATTTCCCTCATCAATCTCTTTCCTGATGAAGTCAGTCAAGTAAAGTAGACATGAATCAGTGGATTCATGAAAAATCGTACATTAGACCCTGTTTGTTAACATATTCATACATTTGCTCATGTGCAACTCTCTCCAGGATCTTTGATGTTACACAGATGATAGATACAGGCCTATAATTCCCAGGGTCAGACTTTATCCCCTTCTTATACAGAGGTATAACTTTAGCTTGTTTCATGTCCCTGGGAAAGGTACCTTGTTCAAGAGAGAGATTAACGATATGMGCAATACAAGGGCCAATTTGCTCAGCAGAATCTATAAGAAACCTTGCAGGAATATTATCCAGGCCTGTGGCTTTGGAGCATTTAAGCTCTGCCAGCATACTGACTATTTTGGCTGTTGCTACCTTTGCAAAAGAAAAAGAGTTTGGCTAAACCCTTAACTCTACATAATACTTATTGACTTGGTTGCTTCCATACAAACCAGAACTGGTGGGCAGCTTGCTAACCAGCTTGCTGGCAACAGAAGATGTTATGTTCCACGACACCTAAAAAACATATTTACTTGAACAGGGAAAGGAGAAATAACATGTTTAATAATTTCACACCACCCTTGATGCGAATGAGATTGGGGATAAAACTGTCCATCCGTTCTGTTCTATTACAATGGGATGCTTGTCTCCATGCCATTCTCCTTCATCCTTTGGTGTCAAAGCAAGACACAGATTGTGAGCCTTTTACATAATTAAATGTACTCTACCATCCAGCAAGCCATATGTATTGATGTGCTTTAACATTAAGATTCTGATGACATGGTAAAGCAAAATCCCTTCATGGTTGGCCCATGCACTCAAATTGAGATCCTACATCTGTACAGGCGATGCTCACAGATTGTTTTGTGCACACCATGAAGTACTGCTTTGTGTCAAGAAGAAGTGTGAAACTGAAACATTTAGCTGTTCCTTGAAATGTACTAACAAGTGGTAAATGCAGTCTAGACCTCTTTAAAGGGTAACAAGTGTCTTTCTTATCCAACAGGATTCCGACTGCCGACACAAAATGAGGAGCTCCGGATTGTTCTGGTCGGGAAGGCTGGATCTGGGAAAAGTGCAGCGGGAAACACCATTGTGGGGACAAAGAAAAAACCTTTCAGGTCAAGGTTATCCTCTATTTCTCTGACAAAATACTGTGACAAGACAAGAGGGAAGGTGGATGAGCAAAGTGTAGCTGTTATCGACACCCCAGGTTTGTTTGGTACTACATTTTCCAATGAGGAGGCACTGAAAAAGATTACTATGTGCATCCCTTTCTCTGCTCCTGGTCCCCATGTGTTCCTGGTTGTGATCAAGCTGGGAATATTCACTGAAGAGGAGCAGAACACTGTGGACATGATTAAGAGATTATTTGGTGATGAATCATCGAAATACGCCATTGTTCTCTTCACACATGGAGACCTTCTTGATGATGAGGACGTAACAATTGAAGACTTCCTGCATAAAAATCCAGTTTTGGAAAGTTTAATTTCTCAATGCAATGGGGGATATCATGTCTTTAAAAACAAAGATAAGAATCGCTCCCAGGTCACTGAGCTGCTTGAGAAGATAAACAAGATGGTCATGAATAATGGAGGGAGATATTACTCCACTGAGATGTTCCAGGAGGCTGAGAGACCAATTGAAGAGGAGAAGAACAAGATCCTGAGAGAGAAAGAAGAGATGATGAATAAACGGAAGGAAAACAAACTTGAACATGAGGCTAGAGAGAAAGCTGAGAGAACTAACAGCTATACGGCAGAACGGTGCAATACTCAATGAAAATCTAAAACAATGATGTACCATCTAACAATGCTGTTCCATCTAACAATGCTGTACCATGCCCATCTACCATTTGTTTGACTTGATGACTTCTAATACTCAAAAATGTAACTGGTTATCCACATCATTAAATGTTCTGACTACTCTTGGTGTCCGTTCATTTAGCCTGTTCCAGCTAATACTACCTTACTGTTACTCTAATGAGGGGTGATATCTTCTTTTCAACGTTAATTGTAGCTCAGTAATATTTAAAATACAGTCATGAAAAGAACAGGAGGAACCTATCATGCGGCAGGAGGGTCATTCTTGTTGTTGTTCTGAACACCTCCAAACAAAGGTCATGTGGTTGTCACGAATCCCGCTTCCTGAGTCTGTTTTTGCCTGTGTTCTGTCCTGGAGTGTTTTTCCAGTGTCCTGGAACGCACCCTGTCTGGTTGCCGGGCGACGTAGCTAGTTGGGAGATCTCTGATTACCCGCACCTGTATCCCATCAGCTATCTGCACACCTGGTCCTGATCATCACCTCTCCACTTCATAAGCTCGGACCTGACATCCATTCCCTGCCGGATCGTTAGCCATGAACAGTATGTTGTGCCAGCGTATCAGCCTCCAGTTTGATAGAGTTTGTTTTGTTGTTTTGTACGTCTTGCTTGCCTTGAACTTACCTCCGTTGTCTTCTGTCTACAGTCATTCACCCGGAACACTCACCCCATCCCTGCCTGGTCGTCGGTGGCTTCTGTTACTCCCTTGGATCTGCCTATTCACTCCCATCAACTCACCTCCGCTGCCCGCTCCGCCACCTGGATCTTTCTACCTCTACGTTTACACTTGTAAATAAATACTCACCTTCGTCCTACTCTCCTTGTCCTGGTCTGCTTCTGGTTCTATTTTAGAAAACCGTGACAGTGGTTTGGTAAAAAGAATGCCCCTCTCCCATGTGGTGGTTAATTCTGTACTACCAAATGAGAGAGGTTAAACGTAACACACGAGTCAGAGTTATACTTAAACGACATCTTTAATAATAAGAGCTTTGCAATAGCAATGACTTTCAATGATGCACCATTTCTAATGAACTATTGAAAGTGACACCCAGTGGCTACTGAGATCTTTTTATAGCAAAGATGCATCCCCCTAGTTGACATAACAAACAACAGATACTAGGAACAATTCACAAAATAAGATTTTATAAATGGAAAGGAGTATCCCGTAGCAGGATAGCATTTGCTATAAATTATCGTTCAGTTGGTCCCTAAAACGAGGTTATAATCTCATTCCTGGTACTTCATAGCACAGAACCATTACCTCATGTTCTCTGGAATGCTCTTTAGGTTTATCACCCAGAGACATCGTAAATCTCCTCTGTCAGTGTTATCTCATAGAGGCCCATCCTCAGTAGAACACACACACAATAGTTAACAGAACACTATTCTGTCGAATAAAACAACCATAATAATGCAATACAAGCATTTAACATGCTTGCCTCGGCAAGACGGAGCTGCTCTTCCTCCCGGGGAAGGACTGCCCGTTCCATGATCTCGCCATCACGGTTGACAACTCCATTGTGTCCTCCTCCCAGAGTGCTAAGAACCTTGGCGTGATCCTGGACAACACCCTGTCGTTCTCAACTCACATCAAGGCGGTGACCCGTTCCTGTAGGTTCATGCTCTACAACATTCGCAGAGTACGACCCTGCCTCACACAGGAAGCGGCGCAGGTCCTAATCCAGGCACTTGTCATCTCCCGTCTGGATTACTGCAACTCGCTGTTGGCTGGGCTCCCTGCCTGTGCTATTAAACCCCTACAACTCATCCAGAACGCCGCAGCCCGTCTGGTGTTCAACCTCCCAAGTTCTCTCACGTCACCCCGCTCCTCCGCTCTCTCCACTGGCTTCCAGTTGAAGCTCGCATCCGCCACAAGACCATGGTGCTTGCCTACGAGCTGTGAGGGGAACGGGACCTCCGTACCTTCAGGCTCTGATCAGGCTCTGATCAGGCCCTACACCCAAACAAGGGCACTGCGTTCATCCACCTCTGGCCTGCTCGCCTCCCTACCTCTGAGGAAGTACAGTTCCCGCTCAGCCCAGTCAAAACTGTTCGCTGCCCTGGCACCCCAATGGTGGAACAAACTCCCTCACGACGCCAGGTCAGCGGAGTCAATCACCACCTTCCGGAGACACCTGAAACCCCACCTCTTTAAGGAATACCTAGGATAGGATAAAGTAATCCTTCTAACCCCCCCCCCCCTTAAAAGAGTTAGATGCACTATTGTAAAGTGGTTGTTCCACTGGATATCATAAGGTGAATGCACCAATTTGTAAGTCGCTCTGGATAAGAGCGTCTGCTAAATGACTTAAATGTAAATGTAAATGTAAATGTAAATAACATAATCTTGCAATTTCAATGACACCCCACAGGTGTGATTACTACCTCTGAGGGTTTCGTGTGAGGGTTAGAGCTTGAGGTAGTCATCTCAATCAAGTACTTGGGAGTATGGTTAGATGGTACACTGTCCATCTCTCAGTACATATTAAAGCTGCAGGCTAAAGTTAAATCTAGACCTGGTTTCCTCTATCGTAATCGCCCTCTTTCACCCCAGCTGCCAAACTAACCCTGATTCAGATGGCCATCCTACCCATGCTAGATTACGGAGACATCAGTTATAGATCGGCAGGGAAGGTTGCTCTCGAGCGGCTAGATGTTCTTTACCATTCGGCCATCAGATTGACACCAATGCTCCTCATAGGACACATCACTGCACTCTATACTCATCTGTAAACTAGTAATCTCTGTATGCCCGTTGAAAGGCCCACTGGTTGATGGTTATCTATAAAACCCTCTTAACACCCGTTCTGCCAGTCACATTCTGTTAAAGGTCCCGAAAGCACACACATCTCTGGGTCGCTCGTCTTTTCAGTTCGCTGCAGCTAGCGATTGGAACGAGCAGCAAACAAACACTCAAACTGGACAGTTTTATCTCAATCTCTTCATTCAAAGACTCAATCATGGACACTCTTACTGACAGTTGTGGCTACTTTGCGTGATGTACTGTTGTGTCTGCCTTCTTGCCCTTTGTGCTGTTGTCGTGCACAATAATGTGTGTACCATGTTTTGTGCTGCTACCATGTTGTGTTGCTACCATGTTGTCAAATTGTCTAACTTGGGTCAAACGTTTGGGTAGCCTTCCACAAGCTTCCCACAATAAGTTGGGTGAATTTTGGACCATTCCTCCTGACAAGAGCTGGTGTAACTGAGTCAGGTTTGTAGGCCTCCTTGCTCGCACACACTTGTTTATCCTCCTCTAGCTACCAACGGTCATCATCTACATTCTTATATCCTCTCTGTTTATCTCCTCCAGCTACCAACGGTCAATCATCTGACATTCTTATATCCTCTCTGTTTATCCTCCTCTAGCTACCAACGGTCAATCATCTGACATTCTTATATTCCTCTCTTTTTATTCTTCCTCTAGCTACCAACGGTCAATCATCTGACATTCTTATATCCTCTCTGTTTATCTTCCTCTAGCTAACAACGGTTATTCGGAGTGTTTGCGTTTGCTGATTGGAAATGCTGACCTCCAGAGTGCAGTGGATGTTCAAGACGGGAATAGACAGTAACTCATTTGGGTTTCGGATACAATTCCTGAAATAAAGAGATTTTGACACTAGGGCTTCATCCCAAATGGCAACCTATGCCCTACTTGATGCACTACTTTAAACCAAAGTCCTATGGGCTCAGGTCAACAGTAGTGTACGATATAGGGAATAGGTTGCCATTTGGTACTCAGCCTGGTTATTACCAGTTTGTAATATGACCTATTGTCTTGTGTATCAGAACCCCTCTGATGCTGTCGGTGCTGAGCGGACACACAGACTGTGTGTACTCATTGCTCAACAAGGGAGCCAGAGACAAATGGCACAGAACAGCTCTACACAGAAGGGTAGTGAGGAGAGCTGGCTGTACGCGCTCACACACAGAAAGAGAGGGGGAGGCTTGTTCTGATCTAGGGATGGGGCCATTGAACTACTAGGGATGGCTTTGGTGTGGGATCTAGCATGGAATATAAATTATGCCCAAATATACCTATTATGATTCCTTATTATTTAATAGATTATGAATTATTMAAATCCATTCTTGTCTCCCCTCCCTTCCTCCTAGGCGGTGACGGGTCACGAGGAGTGCAGCACAGCGCCAGCTTCCTGGTTCGGAAAGGTAAGGGGCGGAGCCCTGTCCACCTGGTGGCGACGTCCGGACACATCGTGGTGCTGGGGTGGCACCTACACACCGCCCAGTCAGTGTGGACCCTCCCCGTCATCACATACAACCAGGGCTACACGCCACTACACTGGGCCTGCTACAACGGTACGTACTGGACAGAGGGACAGCGAAGTGAGCCCGAGGCCACAAACAAATACACACATAAATATAGCGTGTCTTAAATCACCACAGCCAGCTTCGGGAGGGCACGAACCGAGACAGTCCGCACAGGAGCCTTAAAAGTCCCTCAGACTGAGAGAGAGAGAAAAGGGGGGAGGGAGAGGGGGAGGAACAACAGGCTGGCTGGCCCACACTCATCCTCTCGTACCACCAGGTGTCCTTCCAGCAGATACTGGACTTCAGAGGAAACTTGCTGCTTCTATACCCCATCTTTACCTTTACCCACAAAGGTCCTAAACGGTAGAAAGTGTCCGGCCAACAGATAGACACCTTATGAGGCAATAACCTGTAGTCCAAGGGGATAGTAGCACTTCACTGAGAGCAAAACAGACAGGGACAAAAGATGTGAAGAAGCATTTTCAAAACCTGTTTTGACTGTAGAAATTGGGCTGAGTGTTTGTGCTGAGAAAGACTGATGATGTTTCATTTAAGTTTCATGAGAGTGATTGTCATGTTTATCCGCACACTAAGAAGTCAGAACGCACCTAGCCTCTTGTCTGTAATCCATGTGGGAGGAGGGGAAATCATACATTTTTTATGAACAAACATTTTAATAAATTAATCATGTCTTAAGGTCTGTGGGAATCAAAACATCAAGGATTTGCTCTCATGAGTAATTGTAAAGATTTAATGCATCCCAAATGGAACCCTATTCCCTATACTGAATAGTAAACTAGTTGAACAGGGCCCATAGAGGTTCTGGTCAAAAGCAGTGCACTCTAAAGGAAATAGGGTCCATTTAGGATGCTGGTTTTGCATACGGTATGTGAGCAACAGGACTTTTTGATGGGACATATTACATTTGTGTTATTAAACCTACCTGTCCTTTGGCCTCTAGAAAGTATTTTAGAAAGTAAATGATTAATTCATGTATTCTTTTCTGTGATATTTATGTCATCATTTTTGCCTTCGTTAGTTACTGAGGGGTGGTTAGGAGAGTAGGGGCACCTGTATGAGCGAAAACAATGATGCACACTAAGTACTACAACGTTTGTGAAAAGCACTGATACTATCCCGAGGCATGTGAGGTGGAAAACATGTCTCCCTTGGAGAGGAGAAACACTGTAAACAATAGGTAGGACAGCAGCAATTAGATTTTCTTCTTTGGAAAAATAATATCTATATTATTTGTCTTTGGTCTTATAATCAATGTTTTTTTAACAGGTTTTGCTTGCTTTAACTTCTTCAAAAAATGAAACCACTCAATCCTGTATGTGATTGCATGTTCAAATCCCCTTTTTGTCTCTTTTTGAAAATAATTTTAACTGGAAATATGTGCAATACATTTGCTATGTTCACCAAATCAGCAACAAGAGGTTCACAGGTTTTTTCGTGTCATTATAATTCTTTTAAACGGATGAAACTAGCACGAAACTCCCATGAATTCTTTCAGTATCTGAAGTTTGCTGTATATTTTATGAGTAATAATGTTATTTAATGATGAACTCTGGGTTATCGTTGGGTTATGTTGCGTCCACAACATAACATTTTTAAAGGCAATAGTAGCCTACATTTGTTTACAACTCGCAGATTTCCATGCGTGAATTACAACCGCACAGAGCGTTGCATCAGCACGAGATTGGAAGTGCGTCAAATCTGTACAGCATTGTTACGTCATCACTGATAAATGTTGAAACTGATGCGAAACCGCGGGAGCAGTTCAGTGATTCTCGCTAGTGCAGAGAGGTTCATTTTGGCAAGGAAATGTTCTGAATTTTGCAAGGACATGGAGAATAAAGAGTTCAAGGTAGGCATGTTATTTAAGCAATAAGGCCCAAGGGTTGTGGTATATTGTCAATATACCACGGCTAAGGGCTGTTCTTACGCACGACGCAACCCGAAGTGCTAGCTAGGACAAAGCCCTTATTTCACGAATCCCCGAGGTGCCTTATTGCTATTATAAACTGGTTACCAACATAATTAGAGCAGTAAAAAATACATGTTTTGTCATACCCATGGTATACAGAGTCTGATATACCACGGCTTTCAGCAATCAGCATTCAGGTCTCGATCCACCCAGTTTATAATTATTTTTAAATCCCCATTTATATTAATTACTGTGGATTAAATATTTTTAAATAAATAAATGATGTGCTATTCATTCTGTAATATCAAACTACAAAGTCTATGGCCGGAGTCATGAGAGTTGGCTAAAGGTACAGTAGAATCTGTTGTGGGTCAAATGGGGGTCTAGGGTCAAAGGTTATTATGACACCACCTTCACATTTCTGTCCTAAATGGCACCCTATTCCCTATGTAGGCTAGTGCACTACTTTTGATCAAGATCATACACTGGTTGGCTGACGTCACGAAAAACATGCGTGCTCATCAATGCGGAATGCGTGTATCTTGTTATGACTCTAAACCTCAGCTAGCATGTGCTCATTATGCAAATTTATTTGTTTGCAATTAACATTTAGAGACTAAATTAGTTTACATGTTGTCAATGTTCTAAGGAACCATGTCTATTTACCCTGTCTATTTTACCCACAGTTACATGCAGTGTTGTTGCTAAACAACCAACCCGTCTATATAGTCCCACAGTGGAGTGTTCATAATACCCATAAAACCTAGCAGTCAAACAGGGAGGAAATGGTTCCAATATTTTTCCACCATTCATTTTTCCCATAGGCAATTTTAGAAACACATAAAATAAGGCTGTGTTTCATGTGGGCTTACCCTGGTGTGACTTATAACCATGTAAATATCTCACAGACAAGGTGACTTTTAGCAATACATTTGGCTCTATTTACTCTCAGATTTGAAATTTCTAATTAGCATCAAAGTAGACATGCAAAACTACAAATCCCTGCAAGCTCCTAAACGTATTTCTAGCTGACATCTTTGCTAACAGGTATTGTGTCAATTTAAAACTTGCACTAAACAGTTCACAGAATTGTCCATTTAAAGAATGTAGCCAATTTATTAATTACTACATTTAGCTAACATTAGATAGTTAATCAAGAGATTCTTACCTTTGCCTCATCAGCATGATCATCGTGGCATTTGAAATTCTTTATGATAGCCACATTAACAGCTAATTAGCGTTTAATATTTGGGGGTAAATACAGGCGAATATTTGATAAAAGTCACCTTGTCCGAGAGATTTACACAGTTATCAAAATGTAAGGTAAGCCTACCTGAAACACAGCCCTTATTTTAAGTGTTTCTTAAATCCACTATGGGAAAAATGTATGTGGAAAACATTGGAACCATTTCCCTGTTGACTACTAGGTTTTATGGGGATTATGACTCATTACTGTGCCTCTATAGGGCTCTGGCCAAAAGAAGTGCACTATATTGGAAATAGGGTGCTATTTCRGACACAAGCATAGATATGATGCACTATGATGTGACCATAGAAATAGAATCACTAGAAAGGATAGAGCCTCTGACCATGGCAATTTGACTGGTAAACTGAACTGTACACCTGACATGATGTTCTGGTGATTCTATTTCTATGCATATGATGCTTTGTGATGTGACAATGAGTGTTGGGTTAATGGTGCTTTCAAGGCAAGTGATCTTGGTCAAATCATGACTTCCATGATCTTTAGGTCGGAAAGTTGGAGCTCTAAAAAGATGCTAGAGTTTTTGTCATTTTTTTGTGATATCCAATTGGTAGTTACGATCTAGTCTCATCGCTGCGACTTCCCAACGGGCTCGGGAGAGGTAAAGGTCGAGTCAGGAGTCCTCCGAAACATGACCCGCCAAGCCGCGCTGCGTCTGACTTGGAATTCCAAGTTGGATGACTGTTGGAAAMAAWKTTTCCCTGTCAGAGTTMGTTTTTTACCCCGATTGTCTTGAACGCACTGAAGTCGGAAGTCAGAGAGTTCCCAGTTGTTTTCAACACGGCTAAAGGCGACACAGTAGGTGACTTCAAAACATGACTTTGTGCTGTCTTTCAGGAGTCAGAGGTCAGTGGGAATGACCTCACCCTCATAGACCTGGATGACCCCATCAATGACGGTGATGTTATGAAGGAAGACAGGTAAGTGATTTACACTAATGACACATTTGTGACTGGTTACAGGATCACATAGGCCTACAGATACAGATTATGTAGTAGGTCAAAGGTCACCGCCTATGGAGAGGTAKGCCCAGAGCCATGTATTTAGAGAGATGGGACATCTATCTGCATTATGTTGCATTTGCATCAATATGTATACATTACATGACACAGTATAATCAAAGATATCCATATGAAAGCTGCTCCCCATGCGCAATATTGACATTTTAAACAATAATATGTAACTGAACATCTATTTTATAATTGACTTATAATGAAAGGGTAAATGAAAGGCTGAAAGCCGCTAACATGGAGTCCTTCCTAAAAGTTTGCCAAATTCTCTATATATAACTCTGGATAGGCCGAGTCATCTCAGAGTATTGGAACCATATAATTYGAGTGATTCTATTCTAGTTCTAGAATGGTTCATTCTACTTCTATGATTCTAATTCTATAATTGGAACACATCCTCACACTCACATTATAGTGACCTTAGAGCGATTCCTTTTTCTGTATCTAGATCTGATAAAGATCACAGAGAGGTTGAGAGACAGACCAAGTTGGAAGAGGGAGCTCTTCTAGACGATAATGGGCCATTAACTCTGTCACTTAGAGGCTGAAGAGAGATGAGATGCAGAGAGAGTTGCAGGAGGCTGATCGGAAGACCAGGATCGATGGCACGTCTCAGTCACAGAAGGTTGAAGGAGATTGAGTTGGACGATGCTGTTGCCATCCCACCTCAGTACAGGAGGTTGAAGGAGAGAGTGAGTTGGACGAGGCCGTTGTCATCCCATCTCAGTCACAGGAGGTATGATGTATTTTTGTGTTTGTGTTTTTATGAATCTGGGTGGTTCGGCTTTGTGATTCGTATGAAAGAAAATAAGCATCCTTAAAAAGTAATGAGAAAGTGGACAAGTGTGAAAAATAAATATCTTTTGATTATTTCAAAAAGAGTGCTTGAGTAACGAACACGTTACAAAAAGTACTCTAATGCTTGAATGCCAAAGGTGAGAGTGGTATGACAGCAGTGTTGACTCATGAGATCAGCCACGATGCTGCAACTTCCTGTACACTGGAGGTCGAAGTGATGGAGGATTGTGATTGATGCAGGAAGAGTGGTGGATGATGTGTGTGGGAGGTGATGATCTACAAACAGCCGGGAATCTCAATCCCAGGAGACTGAACGAGTGGCAAAGGTAAATGCTTCCAGATAACAGTGTGTGTGTACATTTCTGTTTGTGCATGCAGACAGTAGTTCGTAAACAGACATTGCATTAACAGTGCTATGGCGAATTTGATGTATCCAGCCTAAGTCTGCTTTTTTGTGTCCCATCAGGCCTTGGCAGTGGTGACCTTAGGGGTGTGGCTGATGGTTCAGTATTAGTAGTGCCAAACCCGGGTTAGTTTGGGATGGTGCAGTATGAAGTAGCGAAAAGTTTGGGGTGCGAGTGGGTGATGTGTACAGTGATGCGGGAGTAGCCGAAACCTATGTGGTATATCGATGGTGTCGTGGTAGAGTTAGTTAAGTTAAGCAACCAGTGGTATTGGTATCGGTAGTATACAGTAGTAGTAAACCAGTATGTGGTGAGGTAGAAGTAGTCGATAGTAAGCCAACTATGGGTCGGTGGTAGTAGTTAGGCCCAGCCCAACCCAGTAACAGCGTCAGTATAGTAGTTAGTTTAGCAAACAAGTGGTGGTAGTGCAAGTAAGGTAGTAGTTAATGGTGTGGTTGACATCTGCTGGAAACTGGTCAGTGTCAGTCTAAGATATTACAGGATATAGTCCTGTTCAAGTTTTAGGCTCTGATTTCAGGTCAAACTTCTGTTCATGCAGGCGCTCTGTTCATTCGTTTGCGGTGCTGTTCAGTCCTCTGTTCTGCATTGCTCTCTGAGTTCGTATGCTCTGTTTTGCTATCTATATCTTCCTCTCTTCCTCTCTCTTAAGTCTATTCTGCTCTGTTCAGTGGGTTCCTGCTTTCTGCGTTCTGCTCGGTTTCATTAGCTATACTCGCAGTACAATGTTGTTGCTCTGACTCTGCTCTTGGTTTTGCTTGTATAGATCAATGTCGTGCTCTGCTCGGTGTTCCATGCTCTGTTCTTGGCTCTGTTCTGTTCTGTTCTCCTCCTCTGCTCTGTTTATTCTGCCTCATGGTTCTACCAGTACTGATTCCTCCTTCTAGGTCTATATTCTTGCTCATGTTCTGCTCTGTTCTGCTCTGCTTCTGCCTCTGTTCTGCTCCTGGAGTGTCTTGCTCTGTTCTGCTCTGTTCTATGCTGCTCTGTTCCTAGCGGTATCTGCTACTGCTAGGGTCTTAGCTCTAGCTTCTGTTTTACTATCCTCTACTGTTGCTGTTCTGGCTCTGCTACTGTTTGCTCTAGTTCTCTATTCTGCTGTTCTGCTCTGTTCTGCTCTGTTCTGTACTCTGCTCGTGTTTCATGTCGGTTCTGCTCTGTATTCTGCTCGTGTTTCCTCTTCTGCTCTGCTGTGTCTGCCA
>NW_019945086.1:37500-43563 GCF_002910315.2 Salvelinus sp. IW2-2015
CTAACCAATCAGACAAAATATTGGGCAGTCCCATCAGTCTGACGGACGTGTGGAATGCCCAATTGGATTAAAGTAGCAGGTGCCCATGCAGTTTTTCTCGCGTGGGGTAGTGAGATTTGCACGCTCTTTGTTGATGACAGCATCCTTGTCTGTCACTCGGAGAGGGACGGAATAGTCCCTAGACTTGATCTAAGGTTGGTTTTGGTTTAATTAATGGTTATGCTAGGTTTGGAGAAAGTACTAAGCTGATCTTAGACCTGTGCATAAGGACTGTCTATTGGAAAAGCCGGGCTACTAAAAGAGGTGACGCCCAGATTCCTACTAACAGTTACGGTCTCCGAGTCTTAAGAATCTGTGTTGATGTCTGGCTGGCGACGCAGCTACAGCATGTTAGTACTGCTCAAAGGTTTGCCATTTAAAGACGAAACCGTGCACCAGTCATTGCTCATCAATTATTCTGATTGTATAGGACTAGGTATTTTCTAAAATAGATATTTCTGTTCATTATGAATTTTAAAAAATAGTTTTTAGGTAATAAACATGTGATAATATTCTATGAGTTTACAAGCTGCACCCTTGCCACGTAAAGACACGTAAATTAACTGTATTGTAATGGCGGCAGTCTTTTACGGATATTCAGGCCTATGTTGTGACCAACTACAGCTTTCCATTAGCAAATAATTTAGACTTTTATTTGCATGAGAGAATCTAATAAGTACAAAATAAACCATAATTGAACTCATATCAATCAATGTGTTTTATTTGCTCTATAGTGCCCATTCTTTTTCACATGGAAGTGCTTTCTGCACATGTCAGTAGTCATTTTTTTTGTTGTAGTACAACAGAGAAGGATGGGAAGTATACAGTGGTACTGTAGGACAATAATAGAGGCGACAGCTAGTACAACCCTGATTCCACTAACCTACATCCCAACATACCTTGACCTGCAATATCAGAATTTTATTCTGGAATCTAATAAGCAACCAACCAGGAAGTCATCAAGTACCATCTGGCTATGTTGTTGTTGTGTGGGATGCATAAAAAAAAGACTACACAGATGTAGAGGTCAGAGTCCTGGTGGTCCGGGTTCAAGTACCCCCCCACAGAAGTGGAGCAGACGGGAACGCCTTTCACTCTATAAATAGAACTCGTAGCCTGGAGACATAGGAAAATAAGGAAAAGCACGGAAGTTGAATAATGTCAATAACACCAACTATAACCGATCAATATGGTTGTAAATCATATCATGGAATCTGCTTTAAAGGTAAAAATCATGTTTCCTGTTCAAAAGGTCCAGTGTGTGGTGAAGTGCTGCTTTCTATATACAGTATGTGACGTCTTAAATATGCCATTTCAATAGCGTTTGTGTGCTTTTACAGTTGTTGTATGTACGTATGTGATATTTGCCCTTTGAGTTATCCATAGTGTCAACTTACTTCTGTGCAAAGTGCAGTAAAAGTTTCAGAGTTGCCGTCTTGTAGTAGGTAGAACAATACATCTCTGTTGTATCATCTAGTGGTCAAGACATTGGTCACACTTTACATGAAGTTATATCATGTAGATTCATGTATATTTGTGCATGGTAACTGCTGGTAAGGTGCATAACCCAATGATTTTGAATTGTAATACTGCAAAAGGAAACTGAATGAATTCTATTTGAAATAATGACTTAGTTATTATGTAATACCACACATGGCAGTTTAATTAATGTAAAGTGTGACTAAAATTGTGGTAGTAACGGCATAGAAGTTTGAACTCTTCATCTCTCAATAACATCAGTATACATATTTCAGAAACCATCACTTTCAGAAGAGTTACACGATTCAACAAAATAGACAGGCATAGAAAACTCTAATTTGAACATTGCAAATCATGTGCTAGTTATAGAATAACACATAGACTTTCTTTGAATGCACACCTAATGCATTAGTCTCCCACATAGTGTGAGACAGACACCTTAATGCATTAGTCCTCCACATAGTGTGAGACAGACACACCTAATGATTAGTCTCCCACATAGTGTGAGCAGACAACACCTAATGCATTAGTCTCCCATAGTGTGAGACAGACAACACTAATGCATTAGTCTCCCAATAGTGTGAGACAGACAACACCTAATGCATTAGTCTCCCACATAGTGTGGACAGACAACACCTAATGCATTAGTCTCCCACATAGTGTGAGACAGACACACTAATGCATTAGTCCTCACATAGTGTGAGACAGAAACTATGCATTAGTCTCCCACATAGTGTGAGACAGACACACCTAATGCATTAGTCTCCCACATAGTGTGAGACAGACAACACCTAATGCATTAGTCTCCCAATGTGTGAGACGACAACACCTAATGCATTAGTCTCCCACATAGTGTGAGACAGACAACACCTAATGCATTAGTCTCCCACATAGTGTGAGACAAGACACACTAATGCATTAGTCTCCACATAGTGTGAGACAGACAACACTAATGCATTAGTCTCCCACATAGTGTGAGACAGACAACACCTAATGCATTAGTCTCCCACATAGTGTGAGACAACAACACCAATGATTAGTTCAACATGTGTGAGAACGACAACCTAATGCATTAGTCTCCCACATAGTGTGAGACAGACACACACTAATGCATTAGTCTCCCACATAGTGTGAGACAGACAACACCAATGCATTAGTCTCCAACATAGTGTGAGACAGACAACACTAATGCATTAGTCTCCCACATGTGTGAGACAGACAACACCTAATGCATTAGTCTCCCACATAGTGTGAGACAGACAACACCCAATGCATTAGTCTCCCACATAGTGTGAGACAGACACACCCAATGCATTAGTCTCCCACATAGTGTGAGACAGACAACACCCAATGCATTAGTCTCCAACATAGTGAGACAGACAACACCCAATGCATTAGTCTCCCACTAGTGTGAGAAGACAACACCCAATCATTAGTCTACATAGTGTGAGACAGACAACACCCAATGCATTAGTCTCCCACATAGTGTGAGACACGACCAAAGCAGAACCATAGAATTCAGGATTAGTCATCCATTCTAATTCTTTGAACAGAACCTCTCTCAGAGAACAGAATGTCACAGAAATTCAATTCCTCCTCAGGTGGTTTGTCAGTGCAGTTGTGAGCMCTCACAGTTTACAGTAAGAACAGGAAGAYGTAGGGAGGGGTCCRGGAGGTTTTCCTTACGTAAATGTACTGCAGTGAAGTGACAGTTGTACGTTTCAGGTCCTCAGTACATGCTTCCAGTGGTCATGACAGTCCAACAGGTTTACGGTCCATTTACAGTCCCAGCTTAGGGTGCTCTGCCAAGGTCTGTACACTTCCAACAATGTCACCTTAAAGGTAAACTCAGCTAAATGACGTTGCCACGAGCAGCACTGCAGTTAYTGAGATGAGCGAGATGCAAGAATTCACTATCACAGTCACACACACAYGGGTGAAAGTAGATGTCATTTCTTCCCAGTATGGGACCTCCTATGTTCACATGATCACAGAATTCCATATAGAATCCCTATTCATTCATTACATATAGAATCTCTATTAATTCATTAGGATCTCTGTKGKCCTRGTACTAAAGATTTGTTATTTAACTTTTAAAATGTATTACCTTCTACTGTGGCATAAACCACCAGCCATGATGTTTGTCAAACATTCACTTCAAAGGGCTCCTTTACATGTTCATCCACTCTCAACATATCTCCAGCCTCCAAACAGTGGTAAATGGAAAGAGACATCTTTTACACAAAACACCGCAAAGTGTAATGACATTTTGGTGATTGTCATTAGGCCAGAATTTATGCGTCCACTGCTGTCCGCGCGCGTCTCGGTGTCAGCTATTCATCTCAGCATCGGCAACATTTTGTTTTCATTATTGTGATAGGCTCATGTTTTACCGGTATGGAATACCCTCACTATTTATTTAAACAGCGGAGAAGTTGAGCCTCACACTTCAACGCTCTTAGTTGTTGTGGAAATTGCCCCTCTATGCTGTTTACTTTCTGCATCTACGTCATATGTCATCTACGTCATTCTGCATCTGAGTCTACCTTTAACATCCCCCATTTCCACCTTAAAATTCTACCAAATATACAGTATTCAGCAAATTAACTAAATAAAGAAAATACTGAGGAAAATCATACAAAGTTAAATGTTTGAGGAACACAGAATCTCAGGTGACAGAATCTCATATTCAAGACAGAGGTAAACATTAACACAAGATTGTCCCTTCAGCTGGGTACTGTAGAATTTAAAAATAACATAAGGTAACATTTTAATCAAAGTTCTGCTTACAAAGTACTTATAAACCTTTGTTTGTTAACCATAGTTAACCATATTAAACAATTAATCATACGTTTAGAAGTAGACCTTAAAATAACATGTTACAAGACTATGCACTCATATGGTTTTGTGCTGACACTGCACCCAGTTGAACATGCAACATGTTTGATTAAATAAAGCAAATATATAATAGTCTTGCATTATAAATACAGAATAACAACATACAGTACAAGTCAAAGAAACAGCTTAAAACCGCTGCTTATTTTCAGCTGTTTCTCTGTATCCATTTTRTTACATATCAGTCTAACACAACAGACCTGCTCAAACCTTGACAGAACACAAATGACCAGAATCCAAAACATATCAATAATGCCTTGTCATTCAACAAACATCCCTCAATGTGTAGATATACACCGTTTTACCTCATTCTGTCACACAGTATTCAACATCCACAGGTTTGGGGTAGAAGTTACCCGTAGGCACAGATCTAGGATCAGCTTAGCCTCTCGAAAACCTAACCTTCACCATTAGGGGGCAGAAACACTAAACTGGTCATAGCTCAGTGTCTAGGGGGTAGCTTCACCTTACTCCCATGTGTCTGTCCAGTGTGAGTTGTAACTGAACAGGAGCTGCAGTTACAGACTGAAGCCAATAGGGGTCAGTGTTGTATGTGTGGTCAGTTAGGTGCTGGAGCCAGTGSTGAATGTAGCGGTTGGTTGACGGGACGGGTCTGAGACAGACGGGTTCATAATGATTCTGAAAGATCGCTATGTCCAAATCAGCCAACACAGTCAGAGTAGCAGCAGCCCATCTACCCCTTTCAATGACAATTCTCTCTCTCTTTCTCTCTTTCTATCCCTCTCTTTCCTTTTCTGTCCTATCTGTATGTCCTTTTCTCTCTCTGTTTGACAGTATACAGTATCTCTCTCTCTACGTTTGTTTCTCGGCATCTTTGTCGTGTCTTCTGTTTCTCTTTCTATACCTCTCTCAACTTCAGTCTCTCAATGTTGTCCTTTTCCCTAAATCGTGTACTTACCTTTCTCTACTTTGGTCTCTTTCACTATGAAGCCTGTCTCTCTTTCTGCCTCTCTCTCCCTCTGTCTGTCCCTGACTTCCTGTGGATCCCAGGTCACTTCCTGTCCCCTCTGCCTGTCGCCTCCCTAGTTAGTGTGGGTGGGTTGTGAGAGGGAGGATCGGTGGGTCAGGGGGGAGGGGCGGCCGCCAGGGTTGCCCTCACGGTCATTGTCAGGGGAGACGAGCTGCAGGGCTACTTCGTTCTCGTAGCAGAATGAGGAGCGTGAGCCCTGGATGTACTTCTGCTCGGCCAACTCTTTAGCGCTGCAAGAGGGTGTGCTGGGAATCTCATAGGTCCGGTGGAAGAACGAGTAGTCCACCTGGGGTCACTGGATAGAAAAAAGAGAGGGTCACTCTGGATAAGAAAAGAGAGGGGGTCACCTGGATAAGAAAAGAGAGGGGGTCACTCTGGATAAGAAAAAGAGAGGGGTCACTCTGGATAAAGAAAGAGAGGGGTCACCTGGATAAGAAAAAAGAGGGGTCACTCTGGATAAGAAAAGAGAGGGGTTCACTCGGATAAGAAAAAGAGAGGGTTCACTCTGGATAAGAAAGAGAGGGGTCATCTCTGGATAAGAAAAGAGAGGGTCACTCGTGGATAAGAAAAAGAGAGGGTCACTCTGGATAAGAGTGTCTGCTGAATGGCTAAAATGTAGAGAAAAGGGAAAACGTAACAACGAAGCTAGCGGAGCAGAA
>NW_019945086.1:50169-53439 GCF_002910315.2 Salvelinus sp. IW2-2015
ACTCTTTCCTCTTCTGTTTCTATAGTCCCTCTCCACCTCTTACCTGGTAACAGTTCTTCCTCTGGAAGAGCACAGGTTCGAAGCGGTGACCCCAGAGGATCTCGGAGGCGAGGTAGGAGCTGCGACACTGTGTGGTCATGGCTGTGGCCTCCACCATACCCTCCAGAATGACCACCACCTCCAGCTCCGAGTCGCCCTCCAGCGTCCGACGGTCCATCTCGAAAAAYGGCGACTCATCGTTGATCTCGTGGACGATGGTTACCGGGGAAACCAGGAAGATGCGGTCGGTTCCCGTGTCGAATCCCACGTTGATGTCCTCGTTGTCCAGCGGGAGGAACTCTCCCTCTGGGGTCACCCTCGGCTGGGGGAGGGGGGAAGAACAGGGGTAGAGAAAGGTACAGAGGGTATGAGGTTAGTGATTAAGTGTTKAGTTTTTACATTGTTTACAGGAACGTTGTGTATAGTTCAGTCCAAAGCCTTAAGTGTTATGTTCCACAGAAAKCGCTCGCCTGCCTATATTTCTTGGCTGCACCAGTCTGCAGCCATACTCCGCAGGCCTAGGCTTACTACCMAACCTTTTTCCTKAGTCAATMCCCAGCCTCAGCACTGAGAAATACAATGCTGCCATGATCCCCTAAAACTTATCAAAGCTGCCCCRTCTGAACTTYGACATGRTCAAGCTTTAAAGAAGATCTAAATGTCCCTCTCTTCACCTCCCTGCTCTAGAGCTTTACAACCCACAGGACAATGAAAGCAGTGGTAGGTTGTGGAAGGCGGCGCTGCAGTCATCCTTTGGTCAACATGAGGAGAGGGCCAACGTTATCGTCAGTTCGACTATTCACCACTGTCGTCGGACATCGTGGCGTTGGATGGCTAGTAATTGCTTCTGTCTCCATTCCTCATCTTCCCTGGGGTCTGGTTGGCTTTCGGTCTTCTGGCTTCTATTGCCGTTCTGGTGGCTACGGGACTCGCCATCCGCTTAAGCCATGCTCGGTTGCATCTTCCGTGGGGAGAATGAGTCCGCGCGAGGGGGCGGTGGGTGGAGTGGAGGCAAGTTGTTTCGTCAGGTGAACAGCTTTACTTTGGGGCTCTTCCTGTTCTGCCCTGAGGGACGGCAGACGTCATCTCGGTGTTGCGGTGTCCGCAGGGGCGTGACTGAGGCCTGCCTCCGTGGGTGATGGCGGTCGTGGTCTTGCAGTGCGATTGTGGGTGTCATCTTATCGCCGCGTTCATCATCGAGCGGTCTATTGGCGAACGACGCTAAGGTTCATGGCGTCTACGAGACCTGTTGTTTCTCTTTGACATCTGCAGTGGTGCGCTGAGGAGACGAGGACCTCGGCATGATGTGGGAGGTGGGGAACCTACGCAAGATGCACCTTAGAGGGCACAGTACGGTGCACGCTTGACCGTAAGAAAAGGAGAGAAGAAGAAGGATTGGTTAAGGGGATGAAAGAGGGGAACAAAGGAGATGAAGGGGCTGTAAACAGTGAAGAGGGCAGGAACATCAGTAACTGTAAAGAGCGTTAAAGGGGCTGTAAACAGTAGAAGAGGCAGGACCATTTTAGGTAACTGTAAAGAGACTGAAGGGGTGTAAACGTAAGAGACGAGGGCACGACCATCAAGTAACTGTACAGAGATGAAGGGTGTAAACAGTAGAAGAGGCAAGAGCACATAAGTAACTTGGTAAAGAGATGAAGGGGCTGTAACCATAGACGAGGCAGGAACATCATAATGTAAGAGGAGTAAGGGGTTTGTAAACAGTAAAGAGGCAGGAACATCAGTAACTGTAGAGACGTAAGGGGTTGTAACGTAGAGAGGGCAGGACATCAGTAACTGTAAAGGACGTAGGGGCTGTAACAGTAGAAGAGGCAGGACAACATCAAATAACTGTAAAGAGAGTAAGGGTGTAACAGTAGAAGCGGCAGGACAACCTCAGTATGTAAGAGACGTAAGGGGTTGTAACAGTAGAAGAGGCAGGAAATAGTAATGTAAGAGACGTAAGGGGCTGTAACAGTAGAAGAGGCAGGACATCTCAGTAACTGTAAAGCAGACGTAAGGGGGCTGTAAACAGTAGAAGAAGGCAGGACACTCAGTAACTGTAAGAGACGTACGGGGCGTGTAAAAAAGTAGAAGAGGCAGGAGCCATCAGTACTGTAAAGAGACGTAGGGGGTTGTCAGAAGTAGGAAGAGGCAGGACACACTCCAGTAACTGTAAGGACGTAAGGGGCTGTAACCAGTAGAGAGAGGCAGGACACATTAGTACTGTAGAGAGACTGAAGGGGCTGTAAACAGTCAGAACGAGGCAGGACAATCGTAACTGTAAGAGACTGGAAGGGTTGTAACAGTAGAACGGGCAGGAACATCAGTAACTGTAAAGAGGTGAGGGGCCTGTAAACAGTAGAAGAGGGCAGGAACATACAGTAACTGTAAGAGACTTGAAGGGGCTGTAAAACGTGAAACGAGGCAGGACAGACATATAACTGTAAAGAGCTGAAGGGGTTGTAAACAGTAGACGAGGTCAGGAACAGTATGTATTGGACATAGAGAGAGAGAGAGAGAGAGAGAGAGAGAGAGAGGGAGAGAGAGTGAAGAGAGGGAGAGGAAGAGCAGAGAGAGGAGAGAGAGAGAGAGAGAGAGAGAGAGGAGAGAGAGGAGAGAGAGAGAGAGAGAGAGAGAGAGAGAGAGATGGAAGTGATGGGGGCAGTAGAAGGGAGAGAAGAGGGAGTAGGGAGAGAGAGAGAGGATGGAAAGTGATGGGAGACAGTAGACACGGAGGCGGTAGGAGAGTAGAGAGAGAAAGGAGAGAGAGAGAGAGAGAGGGAGAGAAGAGAGGAAGGATGAGGAAGAGAGAGCTGGGTGATGGGGAACATAGAGAGGGCGAGTGATATTGGTTGGAGGCCTCTGGACTGTACTCTGATGTTTCTGTGGTTATTGAGAGCTTGTTTTTATTTCCTCAGGGGTTTAGAGATTTACCAAGGGTTCATTTCCCAGGATTTTTAACTCAACTGTGTGTGTGTGTGTGTGTGTGTGATGTGTGTGTTGTGTGTGTTGGTGGGTGTGTGTGTGTGTGTGTGTGTGTGTGTGTGTGTGTTGTGCTGTGTGTGTGTGTGTGTGTGTTAGTATCGTGGGTCTGTCTTGTGCTACTGTATATAGATATACTCTTTTCTGGCAATCTGTTAGCTGAATTTTGGTGAGAGTTCGAGGTGGTGGTGTGTTTTGAGGTATTGTCTGCCTGGTCTGTATTATTTGTGTTTCAATGTGGCCCTTATA
>NW_019945087.1:0-7361 GCF_002910315.2 Salvelinus sp. IW2-2015
GTGTGTGTGTGTGTGTGTGTGTGTGTGTGTGTGTGTGTGTGTGTGTGTGTGTGTGTGTCCTGAGACCAACAGCGAGGTTGGATGAGATTTGATGTCTTATACCGAGACCACAATAAAACAGAATGTGAATCTTTGGTTGTTGTTTTCATTTTCATTGCTTTAAGTTTAGTGAACAAAGGATTGGAGATCCTTCTAAAACAACACACTACGTACAATACATTTACAACTACATGTTGGTATGAGTCAACATCTAAACGAATAAGGCTGAATCTCAAATGACACCCTATTCCTGTATAGTGCACATCTTTTGATCACAATCACATGCTCGCAACATGGCGGTCTAATCAAAAGTAGTGCACTACCTAGGGAATAGGGTTCCATTTGAAGCGTAGCGTTAGTCATTCTAAGAGATAAACATGAAAGGTCAGACTAACATGGCCTAATGTATATAGTCAGTACAACGTTCACCTACTGAAACATATTTACCCAACATGCATATTAATTCATGCTAAACATGGTCACAAAATCAGGCATACAACAGTCAGATTTGATATGGTCGCTCCATAGGCCATATTAAATTCATCAATCAAGTAAAGGTTTTTGAGTGAATACTGTCCGAAGTCATTCCGCCATGGGTCTCACCTTACAGGCAACACAGTCATGCTGAATTACATGCACACACCAACACCGTCAGCATTTAAGTCGTCACTTCTGGGCCACAATTAACGTGGGATCTATTAGTGCATCTGTAAACAACTCAAAGTCTCATTCAGTTTCTGTATTCATGTTAATGAATGTTTTGCCCCCCCCCTCGCACACAACACATCCAAAGAGCATGAAATGCCTTGATGATGGCATGTTGCTTTATATATTGTTTTAAACTCTGATGCATTTCATTATAGCCTTTGTCAGGGAGTACAATAATATTGTAGATGTTGTTCTATTGAACAAGGCCCATAATCAAATAGCAAAGTCCTAAAAACGCATCCCTGCAGCATTTACCATTCTACTTTGTTCTACAAAATTTGCATGAAAGTTTGAGTTAGGAGTTTGATGTAGATCTCAAGTTAGTGTTGGGCCATTAGTGACTGACTGTTTTATTAGGGTCAGGTTGGTACCAGACTTACATGGGTGTCCTCTCTCTGCAAGGGTGGAGTGGGAAAGTAACCATGACTGGGTGTTAATTTACATCCACAGGGTACACATGTCTCACACACACACAACACAAACAACACACACACACACACACACACACACACACACACACACACACACACACACACACACACACACACACACACACACACACACACACACACACACACACACACACAACACACACACACACACACACACATAACAAATAACCTCAAACACACACACAAGTTCTCGTAAACGCATGCACGCACGCAAGCACACTTGCACACACACTTCTCTATTCCAGTTATGGGAAACAATGTGTCTCGAACATTGTGTCTGTCTCTGGAGAGAAAGGGAGAGAACGAGAGAGAGAGGAGAGAGGGGGGAGATAGTGAGGGGAGAGAGATGGAGAGGGAAATAAGAGATAAAGAGAGAGAGGAGAGAGAGAAGGGTAGAGAGAGATATAGAGGAGCGAGAGAGAAAGAGAAAGAGAGAGAGCCTACCTGTTTGACACGCCAGGTCCACATCTTTTTCAAAGTCCGTCTGAGAGAGAGCATGGGGAGAAGATACACAGTTAGACAGCAGTGTGTGTGTGTTTGTTTGTGTGTGTTTCCATGGTAGCTGCATGTGTGTAATAGATATAGCATGGTGTTGGGGTAGCATTGGGATGCAGACAAGGATAAAGGAKGCAGACAATGATAAAGATCATAGATGAAGGTCAAAAATCATATCTGTGACAATATAACATTCTACTCCCACTAATACAACATACAAAGGGAGAGATTCATCTCCATAGTGATGACAGACAGTCCTAGCAACCAGAGGAATGTCATCACAGACGAAACAGAAACAACGGAAAATGAGAGGAGAGGTGCTTTTGAAAGATGAACGTAACACACCCATAGACAGATCACAGTGTTTTAGGCTCACGAACGGCCCGCTCATTAGGCAGGATTAGGCTGACACCTGGGGGCGACAGATTGACGAGGGCGGCCAAGTCGCACCTCCAACAACAACACATAAAACCTCACATAATTCTGCCCAAAAACAATGACAATTTCACTCAACCAGTAGCATATGGGCTTTTTGGCTGAGCGCAAATGCCGCACTGTGATAAGCAGTGCCAACTTTGTCAAAGGCAGGGGCGCAAACATGTTTTGCATGTCCATTCCCTGTGCAACTCTCCAGGGTGCTGTTGGAGAGACACATCGCTGTGACGCTTCACCAACGTTCCTTCAGAAAATCATCTAACATAAATCATGTAGCAGATACAGGATGTGATAGAAAGAGTATGTGGCCTTTTCTTTAGCCTACAGGCTGGAGATAAAATGGATGACAATGTAATGAGACGGACACTTAAATCAAATCAAACAGCCTAACCTAAATGACGCTAACAAACAACATATCCTAAAAACAGGACAGGATTTAAGTCAGATGGACAATTTGTCCAAGAGTTTCACCCCATTGTCAGGATCAGTGGTTTCTAGTTTGTATACGTCCATTTTTGACAAGCTGATCATAGCGAAAAAGAAAATACTTCTGCATTTCCCACTGTGTAAACACATTGCAAATAGGCTCATGACACCTCCTGATAAAGTTGGGCAGCTGATATTCAAAGCTTAAATAGTCAAATTGAATTTTCACAGGWATCAGGACTAAAAAAGCCAATGAAACGGTCTGTTTTCCAAAAGGTGGGCCTACCGCATGGATGGGCATTCATAACATTCCATTTAGGTCCAACATGGTAGGCTACACTCCAGTAAGCATGAGCCAATGTCTTTTGGACGTCTTTTTTTGGTATAGTCCGGACCGGACTTGATTTCCACATCCACGGATATTGATATTTGCTCCGGTCCAGACCAAATCTGAACCAATCATAGACGTCCAAGCCTTGATTTGGCCCAAACACAGACGTCTATAAATGACTTATTTTCAACTTTCATTCAGAACCAACAATATGCCTGATTTCAATATCCAGAAAATACTTAAAAAATACATATTTTAAACTTCTGTAAAATACGTATTTTCAACATCCAGATAATAAGTATTTTAAATTTTAATTCAGAACTGGAAATGAACCTGATTTCAAAGTCCGGAAAATACATATTTTTCAGCATCTGGAAAAGATGCCTTTTCAACGTCCTAGAAAATATGTATTTTAAACAAACAGAAAATAACTGTTCACCTTTTATTCAGAACTTAAATTGAACTTTAACATCTGGAAAACACGTCCTCTAGATGTCTTTTCAAAGTAACTTGGTTACTGGGACTATTCTAGCTTTGCGGGCAGCATTTTTTGGTCTCGCCTAGGGCAACAGAACAGTAAGAACAGGCCCTGGTTAGATTACACCATTCTAATGGTGCTACAGATGATTTAGAGACAGAGATGTTAGGATACACCTTTCTAATGGTGCTACAGATGATTTAGAGACAGAGATGTTAGACTACACCTTTCTAATGGTGCTACAGATGATTTAGAGACAGAGATGTTAGACTACACCTTTCTAATGGTGCTACAGATGATTTAGAGACAGAGATGTTGATTACACCTTTCTAATGGTGCTACAGATGATTTTAGAGACAGGATTGTAGCTCACCCTTTCTAATGGTGCTACAGATGATTAGAGACAGAGATGTTAGCTACACCTTTCTAATGGTGCTACAGATGATATAGAGACAGAGATGTTAGCTACACCTTCTCTAATGGTGCTACAGAATGATATGAGACAGAGATGTTAGATTACCCCTTTCTATGGTGCTACAGATGATATAGAGACAGAGATTGTTAGACTACACCTTTCTAATGGTGCTACAGATGATTTAGAGAACAGAGATGTTAGACTACACCTTTCTAATGGTTGCTAACAGATGTTATAGAGACAGGATGTTAGATTACACCTTTCTAATGGTGCTACAGATGATATAGAGACAGAGATGTCAGACTACACCTTTCTAATGGTGCTACAGATGATTAGAGACAGAGATGTTAACTAATCTTTTCTAATGGTGCTACAGATGATTTAGGAACAGAGATGTTAGACTACACCTTCTAATGGTGCTACAAATGATTTAGAGACAGAGATGTTAGACTACACCTTTCTAATGGTGCTACAGAGATTGTTAGAGACAGAGATGTTAGACTACACTTTCTAATGGTGCTACACAGATGATTTAGAGACAGAGATGTTTAGGCTACACCTTTCTAATGGTGCTACAGATTATTTAGAGACAGAGATGTTAGATTACACCTTTCTAATGGTGCTACAGATGATATAGAGACAGAGATGTTAGGCTACAGCTTTCTAATGGTGCACCATCTAGGGAGTAGGGTGCCATTGGGGACGCATCCTACAGTATATCCCTTTCTACTAAGAAGTGTGTTTGTTATCAGAATGGCTGGTAGTAACAACAGATATCTGAGCTACTCCTATAATCTTTCTATCAGTATGTGTTTAGGAGAAGAATGAGGAAAGATAATGATTTTGCTTCAAAAGAATCAAGAAGGATGAACAGCTGATGAAAATCGAGGTCAGTGTTATTTTTTCAAGACTGCTGGTTCTAATATTGTTTTGAAGTGAGTAAAGTGCATCCATAATTTACATGATCTTCAGCACATCATTTCAAGCACTTACTTTACCCTAGACTTGAAACGGCCAATCAAGAGCAAATGGCTAAACACGTTGAAAGACACCTTATTAGCTATGTTGCCATTTTGTCTGTCTGCAATGGCCATCTCAAGTCACTGGTCTCTTTCATGTGCTCTACCTTTCTCTCTTTAAACCAAACACCATCATCTTCCTCATGCCAGCGATCTGCATTCATTGCCCTCAGCTTGTCTTTTGTAACCTCCACGAGAGAATTTCCCCTCAACTCGTTAGAACAAATTGCTTGGTGAAAAAAACAACACAAACCTCAGCACACAAACAGATTGATTGGATTGAATGAGGGAAAGTTCCAGTGTGTCTTTCCAAAATGGCCTCCATTAAAACCTGCCCAACTTAATGTGGCCCCTCATTGCCATGCAGACCCAGGCCATTCATCTGTCTCCTCTCTCCCCCCAGCACCGATCTGCCTAGAATCCTCTATGGAGCCCACTCACAAAAGCCTTTGTGTGGATATAAAACTATTAGGCATTTTTGGCACGTCACAGAGAGAGACAGAGGGAGGGAGGGATAGAGAGACAGGGGAGGAAAAGGGAGGGGGGAGTGGAAGATGGAGGGAGAGGGAAAGTAAAAGAGAGAGATGGGGGTGAAGAGGGAGGGAGAGAGGTGGAGGGAGGGAGGGGGAAAGGCAGTGAAAGGGGGAAGTGGAAGAGAAAGAGAGAGCATGAGAGGGGGAAAGAAATATAGATAATTAAAGGGACAGAAAGAGAAACAGAACATTTGAAAGAGGGAGAGAATGAATATAGGTCTCAAAGGAGAGGAAAGCTCTTAGCACGCAAATCACACTGCCTCACAAATGGCTCTCGCCTAAACAGACAAATGAGGATATAGACTCTCATCTCTCTCCCCCCTCTCTCTCTCACACCCACACACAGGCTGAGTATGTAAAGTGAATCAGGTTAACCATCAGCATCATTACTAAGTACTGTTTGTCCAGGCATTATTGTGGAGGACATTCACATTAGGCCTGGGTTCAGCCAACACTGGTAACCACTTAAGCACAAGAGAACTCCAATTCACTTATGGCTGAATTATTATTGGAATAAATGCAAGAACAAAACAACATTTGGATCCCAAAACTTCCTCTAAAAACACTTCCATCTAGATATAAAACAGCAGCATAAAACAACGTTGACTGGTAGAAGCTAAGACTATAACTCAGACATGTGGGGTCTACTGGGCCAGACGGAAGTTCAAGATCCCTTCTGTAAAAACCTACTGGCACCAATCTACATACTAATATACTGCAGCCCAGTGATTTCCAAACCTTTTCCCCAACGGACCATAAATCAACATTAGTTGTTTTTGCAGGCTAATAACATTTTTATTAAATAAATTGAAAGCCATTTCCTTGACTACAAGGGGTATATCCACAACTTGGGAACCATAGTTGGAAACCTGGTGGCTAATGTACCAGATGTTCTATATGGCTACACACAGCATTGGCTACTTTAGAACATAGTATCTATCTACTGTGATTGACATACTGATTTGCTGTTGGGGTACTGGTTGTGGTTATGTCCATGGTTGTGGTTGTAAGCTTGGTTATGGGCATGGTTGAGGGTGTGGTTCATGTGCTCATGGTTCATGTGGTTGTTGTGGGGCAGGCTGTGGTAACAGCCTTGTTGGCAGCCGTGTTGACAGCCCTGGTGAGGGTGGAATGGTGGCAGGCATGGTGACTGTTGTTGGCATGACGATGACGGGCAGGGAGAAGCTCCAGTGCCAGTGCTGTAGCGCAGAGAGCCACACTGCTGCCCGCAGTAGGACATGTTCTGAGACTTCTGATGCAGGGATGGTGGGAGAGATGGATGGAGAGATGTGAGAGGAGGAGAGATGAGAGGGGATTGGAGGAGAGGACACAATTCAGATGGATTAGAAACATTAAAAAGAAGAAATTGTAAGTGATATGTGGGGAAGAAGACATGATGAGGAGAATAAGAAAGAGAAGGAAAAAGACAAGGTAAAAAACAGTTTGAACATGCAGGAGAGAGGTTGAATATGCAGGAGAGAGGTTGAATATGCAAGAGAGAGGATGAACATGCAGGAGAGAGGTTGAATATGCAGGAGAGAGGATGAACATGCAAGAGAGCGGATGAACATGTAAGAGAGAGGATGAACATGTAAGAGAGAGGATGAACATGCAAGAGAGAGGATGAACATGCAATATTGAGAGGATAGGAGGATATATTGAGAGGGAGACTAGGAGGATAGTAGATATATTGAGAGGATAGGAGGACATATTGAAGGATAGGAGGATATATTGAGAGGATAGGAGGACATATTGAGAGGATAGGAGGATCATATTGAGAGGATTAGGAGGAATATTGAGAGGATAGGGAGGACATATTGAAGAGGAGGATATATTGAGAGGAATGGGAGAGATACAGTTAGAGAGGATAGGAGGAATATTGAGAGGAGGACATATTGAGAGGATAGGAGCATATTGAGAGGATAGGAGGACATGAGTATTGAGGGATAGGAGACATATTGAGAGGATAGGAGGATATATTGAAGAGATAGGAGGACATTGATAGAAGAGGATAGGAGGATATATTTGAA
>NW_019945087.1:7386-34212 GCF_002910315.2 Salvelinus sp. IW2-2015
CATTGCTGTTTGCCACTCAGACCTCTCTGCAACATATGAATTCGATCTTCCCCCTGCCAAATCTGGCTAACGGGTTCAGATTGTCAGCTAGCCATTTTTCTGACCGTCGGTGATATCATATGGAGCATCTTACATTGGAATAAATGTCAATGAAAAACAGCTGAAACAAATGAAAAGGGATGTTACTGTCATTTCACTGATGTTGACTGGGTTAGCTTTTGTTAGCTGTTGTTTTTCTAATAATCCCCATACATTATCGGGTATTGATAACAACCCTCAAGGTTCTTTTGCCTTCACTCGGTTATATATATATATTATATAGAACCTTTTATAGTAATGGGTTCTTTACTCTTGTCCAAAGAACCAAAAGGTTCTATAAAAGAAACCCTAAATGAACCCTTTTTTCTAAGAGTGTTGGTTATTAAAAACCCCATAACATGTGTACAGTACTGTATACATGAACATAGTGTCTATGGTAGTTTAATGTTTGTGAACTTAACAATAAAGACCTTCAATTTTCTCCTTTCCTCCCTTATCCCTCCTCTTCTCCTTCCTTCCTTCGCTCCTCCATCCTCTCTTCAAGGTCCAGGACGCAGTGCGCTGTCGGATAGGGGGATGTAAAGTGACAGCGAGAACTCACGGACTCATGCAAGAATGGACAGGTGCAGATCATGGTGAATAACATTTCATTTCATCCATATTAGACCCTAACCACTACTAGTCTGGCCCCTGATCTGTTTGTGCTGTCTTGCCAACTTCTGGGACCAGGCTACGTAAAAACATCATGTTGGTCCTTTTCTCCAAATACTGCCCTTCACATTATATAATCCCAATCCCAAATCGCCACTAGACCTACACCCAATGCACTTGTGGGGTTTTGAGAGGATTTGAGAGTTGTCGATTTTGGCCCACTAGGGCCTCCCGAGTGGTGCAGCGGTCTAAGCCACTGCTTTGCAGTGCTAGAGGCATCTCTACAGGTTCGATCCCAGGCTGTGTCGCAGCCGGCTGCGACCGGGGAGACCCATGTTGGGCGCACAATTGTCCGGGTTAGGGGAGGGTTTGGCCGGCTGGAATGTCCTTGTCCCAATGTGCTCTAGCGACTCCTTGTGGCGGGCCGGGTTCATGCACGCTGACTCAGTTCACAGTTGTACGGTTTTTTTCCTCTGCCACATTGATGCGTGTCGCTTCCGGGTTAAGCGAGCAGTGTGTCAAGAAGCAGTGCGGCTTGGCTGGGTTGTGTTTCGGAGGACGCAACAGCTCTCGACTTTCGCCTCTCCGAGTACGTACGGGAGTTGCAGCGATGGGAGAGACTAACTACCAATTGGGGAGAAAAGGGCTAAAAAAAGGGACTAATTTCCTAGTCAAAATTGATGGTCTATTTCCAGTCCCTCCTAAAGATATTTTCTCAGCGACCTGTAATCAGTTATTTTTCATATTTTCTTCACATTTTTATTGACTCGGCGGTGACTGCGGCAGGTTTGTTTAGCCTACAAGTTACACGGAAGGTTACTTTGTCCAAAATCGTAATACTCTTGTAAATCATAAAGACATGAAGTGCTCCCAATGTCGACCAGGTCACAACGTTATGTCATTTGATATTAGTTATGAAGGTTCCGACGCTGACCACTCCTTCCCCTTTAGTTTTATTTATCACACAGTCATTTACTGTAAATTTTGGTCTCTTGAATGGGCCGCTAGGAATGTTAGGAGGCTGATGATTTACTGCAAATGACCAAAACACGTTTTTTTGATTGGAAAGTACTTGTCGTGAATTTGTTCTTCAAAGCTGTCAGGTTCAGAAGTTTTTCCTTGCCTCAAATCACTGACCTGAAAAAGATATGGCCCAGGGTTGTTCCTGGTGATGTCACATGTTCAGTATATGAATGGTCTTATTTATGAGGAAACCTACTCCTGCCAAAGTTAACACGGAGCGCTGTGCTAAAAGCAGTCATATCAAATCAATTGGTTAAATCCAGAGTGTTTCCAACAGTCATTTTCCAAATGGTATAATCCTGAATTAATCCCTCATCATAAAAGGCTCAAGGCGACTCAATGAAAAGGGCACACTTTACTGGAACCCTGTGTTATAAAAGCCTTCATAAGCCTGTTATAGACATGACATGACATAACAGCCATAACAGTAATAAGAAGGCCTTATGATTTAAGATTTCCATAAACTAACTTGAGAGGATAGGAGGACATCTTGAGAGTAATTGAGGACATATTGAGAGGTTAGGAGAACATATTGAGAGGATAGGAGGACATATTGAGAGTATAGGAGGACATATTGAGAGGATAAGAGGATATATTGAGAGTATAGGAGGACATATTGAGAGGATAGGAGGATATTATTGAGAAAAGGAAGTATAGGAGAAGAACATATTGAGAGGATAGGAGGACATATTGAGAGGATAGCGGGGGGCAGAGGACAATATTGAGAGGATAGGAGGACATATTGAGAGGATAGGAGGATATTGAGAGGATAGGAGGACATATTTGAGAGAGTAGATAGAGACATATTGAGAGGATAGGAGGATATTGAGAGAGGAATGGAGGAAGACTATTGAGAGGATAGGAGGAATATTGAGAGAAAATACAGAGATAGGAGGATATATTTGAGAGGGATAGGAGGACATATTGAGAGGATGAGGATATATTGGAAGGATAGGAGGACATATGGAGAGATAGGAGGACATATTGAGAGGATAGAGACATATTGAGAGATAGGAAGGAGATAAGGTTGAGAGGATAGGAGGCATATTTTTGAGAGATAGGAGGAATATTGAGAGGATAGGAGACATATTAGAGGATATGAGGAATATGAAGGTAGGAGACATATTGAGAGGATAGGAGGACATATTGGAGGATAGGAGGATATTATTGAGAGGATAGGAGGACATATTTGAGAGAGACTAGGAGGACATATTGAAGAGGATAAAAAGAGGATATATTGAGAGGATAGGAAGAAAGACATATTGAGAGGATAGAGAGGACATATTGAGAGGATAGGAGGATATATTGACGAGATTAGAAAAGAGGAACATATTGAGAGGATAAGGGAGGATATATTGAGAGGATAGGGAGGAGGACATATTGGAGAGTAGGAAGGACATATTGAGAGGATGAGAGGAATTATGAGAGGATTGAGGGAAATTGGAGGGATATGAGAGGATATTGAGGGATGAGATAAGGATAGGAGGACATTTGGAGGAGGAGGATATATAGAGATGAGGACATATTGAGAGGATGGAGGATATATGAGAGGCATGGAGGAATATTGAGAGAAGGAAGGACTATTGAGAGGATAGCGAGGACCATATATTGGAGAGGTAGGAGGATATATTGAGAGGATAGGAGGATATATTGAGAGGATAGGAGGATATATTGAGAGGATAGGAGGACATATTGAGAGGATATGAGGACATATTGGAGGATAGGAGGATATATTGAGAGGATAGGAGGACATATTGAGAGGATGGAGGACATCTTGAGAGTTTAGGAGGACAATATTGAGAGGATAGGAGGACATATTGAGGAGGATAGGAGGACATATTGAGAGGATAGGAGGATTGATATGGATAGTGAGGTATATTGAGAGGATAGGAGGACATATGAGAGGATAGGGATTATTGAGAGATTGAGGACATATGAGAGTAGGAGGATATATTGAGAGGATTAGGAGGACATATTGAGAGGATATGAGGACATATTGAGAGGATAGGAGGATATATTGAGAGGATAGGAGGACATATTGGAGGGATGGGAGGACATCTGAGGTTTAGGAGGACATTTGAGAGGTGGAGGACAATTGAGAGTGAGGAGGACATATTGAGGGATAGGAGGATATATTGAGAGTTATGAGGACATATTGAGAGGATGGAGGACATATTGAGAGGATGGGGACATATGAGGTAGGAGGATATATTGAGAGTATAGGAGGACATATTGAGAGGATAGGAGGACATATTGAGAGGATAAGGAGGATATATTGAGAGGATAGGAGGATATATTGAGAGTATATGAGGATATATTGAGAGGATAGGAGGATATATTGAGAGTATGGAGGATATATTGAGAGTATAGGAGGATATTGAGAGTATAGGAGGACATATTGGAGGATAGGAGGACATATTGAGAGGATAGGAGGACATATTGAGAGGATAGGAGGATATAATGGAGTATAGGAGGACATATGGATAGAGAGGAATATTGAGAGATAGGAGGACATATTGAGAGTATAGGAGGATACATATTGAGAGTATAGGAGGATATATTGAGAGTATAGAGAGGACATATTGAGAGGATAGTGAGGACATATTGAGAGGATAGGAGGACATATTGAGAGGATAGGAGGACATATTGAGAGGATAGGAGGATATATTGAGAGGATAGGAGGATATTGAGAGGATAGGAGGACATATTGAGAGGATAGGAGGGTATTGGGGATAGTGACATATTGAGAGGGATAGGAGGACATATTGAGAGGTAGGAGGACATTGAGAGTATAGGAGGATAATTGAAGTATAGGAGGATATATTGAGAGTAGGAGGACATATTGAGAGGATAGGAGGACATATTGAGAGTATGGAGGATATATTGAGGATAGGAGGACAAGAGAGAATGAGGACATATGAGTATAGGAGGATATATTGAGAGATAGGGATGAGGGATAGGAGGATATATTGAGAGGATAGGAGGATATTATTGAGAGGATAGGAGGAATATTGAGAGGATCGGGGTATATGAGAGCATGAGGATATATTGAGAGGATAGGAGGATATATTGAGAGGATAGGGGAATATTGAGGGTAGGAGGATATATTGGAGGATAGGAGGATATATTGGAGGAAGGAGAGATATGACGAGGATAGGAGGATATATTGAGAGGATAGGAGGACATATTGAGATCAGTCTTCAGACTAGAGTACAACCATTCAAATGTTCTGGTAGTTCGTTTGACGTTTGAGAATGGTCCCTCCCATTCTCCCTCTCTATCCTTTCTTAATGTTCATCCTCTCTCTCCATGTTTAACTTCTCTTCCGGCATGTTCATTCTCTCTCCTGCATGTTCATCCTCTCTCTCTGTCATGTTCATCCTCTCTCTACATGTTCATCCTCTCTTCCGGCATGTTCATTCTCTTCTCCTCTGCATGTTCAATTCCTCTCTCCCCCTGCATGTTCATCCTTCTCTCCCTGGCATGTTCATCCTCTCTCTTGCATGTTCATCCTCTCTCCTGGCCTGTTCTTTCCCTTCTCCTCTCCATGTTCATCCTCTCTCTCTGCCTTCATGTTCATCCTCTCTCCTGCATGGTTCATCCTCTCTTCCGCATGTTCATCCTTCTCTCTTCCATGTTCATCCTCTCTCCTGCATGTTTCATCCTCTCTCTCTGCATGTTCATCCTCTCTCCTGCATGTTCATTCTCTCTTTACATGTTCATCCTCTCTCTGCATGTCATCTCTCTCCTCATGTTCATCCTCTTCTTCCATGTTTAACTTCTCTCTTACATGTTCATCCTCTCTCTTGCATGTTCATCCTCTCTCTCGATCTCTATGTTCATCTCTCTTCTGTTCATCCTCTCTCTTGCATGTTCATCCTCTCTCTTGCATGTTCATTTCTTTGCTGTTATCTCTCTCTTACATGTTCATCCTCTCTCTTTCATGTTCATCCTCTCTCTTACATGTTCACCTCTCTCCTGCATGTTCATCTTCTCTCTTTCATGTTCATCTTCTCTTTCATTGTTTCCATCCTCTCTTTTACATGTTCATCCTCTCTCTTACATGTTCATCCTCTCTCTTTCATGTTCATCCTCCTCTTACATGTTCATCCTCTCTCCTGCATGTTCATTCCTCTCTCCTGCATGTTCATTCCTCTCTCTTACATGTTCATCCCTCTCCTGCACTGTTCATTCTCTCTCTCTTACATGTTCATCCTCTCTCCTGCATGTTCATCCCTCTCTTCTGTTCACCTCTTACATGTTCATCCTCTCTCTTACCTATGTTCATCCTCTCTCTTGCATGTTCAATCCTCTCTCTTCATGTTCATCCTCTCTCTTTACATGTTCATCCTCTCTCTTCCTATGATTCTTTCATCTCTCTTATGTTCATCCTCTCTCTTGTCATGTATCATTCCTCTCTCTCTTACATGTTTCCTCTCTCTCTTACATGTTCATCTCTCTCTTTCATGTTCATCCTCTTCTCCTTACATGTTACCCTCTCTCCCTGCATTGTTCATCTTCTTACTCTTCTTTTCATTTTTCCTTATTCTTCTCTCTTTCATGTTCATCCTCTCTCTACTGTTCATCTCTCCTCATGTCATCCTTCTCTCTTTCATGTTCATCCTCTCTCTTACATTGTTTCATTTTCTCTCCCTGCATGTTCATCCTCTCTCCTCATGTTCATCTCTCTCCTTTCATGTTCATCCTCTCTCCTGCATGTTTCATCTCTTCTTACATGTTCATCCTCTCTCCTGTCGATGTTTTCTTCATCCTCTCTCTTACATGTTCATCCTCTCTCTTACATGTCATCCTCTTCTGCTTTCATCCTCTCTCTTACAATGTTCATCCTCTCTCCTTTACATGTTCATCCTCTCTCTTGCATGTTCCATCCTTCTCTCTACATTTCATCCTCTCTCCTCTTGCATGTTCATCCTCTCTTCTTACATGTTCATCCTCTCTCTTACATGTTCATCCTCTCTCTTGCATGTTCATCCTCTCTCTTACATGTCATCCTTCTCTTCATGTCTCCTCTCTCTTTACATGTTCATCCTCTCTCTTACATGTTCATTCCTCTCTCTTACCATGTTTCATCCTCTCTCTTACATGTTCATCCTCTCTCTTGCATGTTCATCCTCTCTCTTGAACATGTTCATCCTCTCCTCTTACATGTTCATCCTCTCTTGCATGTTTCATCCTCTCCTTCACATGTTCATCTCTCTCTTACATGTTCATTCCTCTCTCTCTGGCATGTTCATCCTCTCTCTTACATGTTCATCTCTCTCCTGCATATTCAAACCTCTCTCCTGCATGTTCATCCTCTCTCTTGCATATTCAACCTGTCTCCTGCATGTACTCTCTTGCATGTGATCCATCTCTCCCTGCTTCTCCTCTCTCTTACTGTCATCCTCTTGCATTCATCCTCTCTCTAATGTCGAACTCTGTTTCATCCTCTCTCTAGCATGTTCATCCTCTCTCTTACATGTTTCCTCCTATCCTCTCAATATGTCCTCCTATCCTCTCAATATGTCCTCCTATACTCTCAATATATCCTCCTATCCTCTCAATATGTCCTCCTATACTCTCAATATATCCTCTTATCCTCTCAATATGTCCTCCTATACTCTCAATATGTCCTCCTATCCTCTCAATATGTTCTCCTAACCTCTCAATATGTCCTCATATACTCTCAAGATGTCCTCCTATCCTCTCAAGTTAGTTTATGGAAATCTTAAATCATAAGGCCTTCTTATTACTGTTATGGCTGTTATGTCATGTCATGTCTATAACAGGCTTATGAAGGCTTTATAACACAGGGTTCCAGTAAAGTGTGCCCTTTTCATTGAGTCGCCTTGAGCCTTTTATGATGAGGGATTAATTCAGGATTATACCATTTGGAAAATGACTGTTGGAAACACTCTGGATTTACCAATTGATTTGATATGACTGCTTTTAGCACAGCGCTCCGTGTTAACTTTGGCAGGAGTAGGTTTCCTCATAAATAAGACCATTCATATTACCTGAACATGTGACATCACCAGGAACAACCCTGGGCCATATCTTTTTCAGGTCAGTGATTTGAGGCAAGGAAAAACTCTGAACCTGACAGCTTTGAAGAACAAATTCACGACAAGTACTTTCCAATCAAAAAAAACGTGTTTTGGTCATTTGCAGTAAATCATCAGCCTCCTAACATTCCTAGCGGCCCATTCAAGAGACCAAAATATTACAGTAAATGACTGTGTGATAAATAAAACTAAAGGGGAAGGAGTGGTCAGCGTCGGAACCTTCATAACTAATACAAATGACATAACGTTGTGACCTGGTCGACATTGGGAGGCACTTCATGTCTTTATGATTTACAAGAGTATTACGATTTTGGACAAAGTAACCTTCCGTGTAACTTGTAGGCTAAACAAACCTGCCGCAGTCACCGCCGAGTCAATAAAAATGTGAAGAAAATATGAAAATAACTGATTACAGGTGCGCTGAGAAAATATCTTTAGGAGGGACTGGAAATAGACCATCAATTTTGACTAGGAAATTAGTCCCTTTTTTTAGCCCTTTTTCTCCCCAATTGGTAGTTAGTCTTCTCCCATCGCTGCAACTCCCGTACGTACTCGGGAGAGGCGAAAGTCGAGAGCTGTGCGTCCTCCGAAACACAACCCAGCCAAGCCGCACTGCTTCTTGACACACTGCTCGCTTAACCCGGAAGCCAGACGCATCAATGTGGCAGAGGAAAAACCGTACAACTGTGAACTGAGTCAGCGTGCATGAACCCGGCCCGCCACAAGGAGTCGCTAGAGCACATTGGGACAAGGACATTCCAGCCGGCCAAACCCTCCCCTAACCCGGACAATTGTGCGCCGCAACATGGGTCTCCCGGTCGCAGCCGGCTGCGACACAGCCTGGGATCGAACCTGTAGAGATGCCTCTAGCACTGCAAAGCAGTGGCTTAGACCGCTGCACCACTCGGGAGGCCCTAGTGGGCCAAAATCGACAACTCTCAAATCCTCTCAAAACCCCACAAGTGCATTGGGTGTAGGGTCTAGTGGTCGATTTGGGATTGGGATTATAAATAGTGAAGGGCAGTATTTGGAGAAAAGGACCAACATGATGTTTTTACGTAGCCTGGTCCCAGAAGTTGGCAAGACAGCACAAACAGATCAGGGGCCAGACTAGTAGTGGTTATGGGTCTAATATGGGATGAAATGAAATGTTATTCACCATGATCTGCACCTGTCCATTCTTGCATGAGTCCGGTGAGTTCTCGCTGTCATCTTTACATCCCCCTATCCGACAGCGCACTGCGTCCTGGACCTTGAAGAGAGGGATGAGGAGCGAAGGAAGGAAGGAGAAGAGGAGGGATAAAGGGAGGAAAGGAGAAAATTGAAGGTCTTTATTGGTTAAGTTCACAACATTAAGACTACCATAGACACTATGTTCATGTATACAGTACTGTACACATGTTTATTGGGTTTTAACCAACACTCTTAGAAAAAAGGGTTCATTTAGGGTTCTTTATAGAACCTTTTGGTTCTTTGGACAAGAGTAAAGAACCCATTACTATAAAAGGTTCTATATATATATATATATATACCGAGTGAAGGCAAAGAACCTTGAGGGTTGTATCAATACCCGATAATGTAATGGGGATTATTAGAAAACAACAGCTAACAAAAGCTAACCCAGTCACATCAAACTGTGAAATGACAGCTAACATTCCCTTTTCATTTGTTTCAGCTGTTTTGCATTGACATTTATTCCAATGTAATGATGCTCCATTATGATATCACCTGGTCAGAAAAATGGCTAGCTGACATCTGACCCCGTTAGCTCAATTTGGCAGGGGGAAGATCGAATTCATATGTTGCAGAGGTCTGAGTGGCAAACAGCAAGGTTCCTACAAACCTGTGTTGTTGCAAACTTAATGCTAGCTAGAAGCARAATTAACAACAATAATAGTATAAAAGCATACACTCTTAGGGAGTGTTCGTAAATTCAATCTGGAGAGCCAGAGTGCGCTCAGTAAATTCAGAGTTGTCAGATTGTCCATTAGTAAATTCAGAGTGTTTCGCTCTCGGAGCAATCAGAGAGCACACTGGACGCTCTGGCCGAGGAGTAACACCGATCTGAGCACCGGTGTGCTCTGAGCACCCAAGCTAACTGGCTAAAGTTGGCTAGCTTGCTAGCTACTTCCAGACGCAAATGAGAGAACACCTCACTCTGACCATTTTACTCACCCTAGCAGAGGTGGTTAGGCTGTTTTCATGTTGTCTAAAGCGTTGGTGACTGTAACTGTGATGCTGGCAACAATTTACTTAATATTTTTTTTTACATTTACTGACACGCGTTCGTAAATTCATCAGTTATTCTGCTCTCTGGCACACTCAGAGGTGAGTGCTCTGAAATCGGAGTAGATAGCCAGAGTGAATTTAGGAATGGGGCTCTATATAGAACCTTTTGGTCAATTCATAATGTAACTGCCCTTCCGATTCAAAAACCAACCCTCATTCCAGCATGACAATGCAAGTAGCCTACCAATAAGCACGTTATTGTTCAACGTATTAAGGTAATTTAATTCAAACATATGAAGCCAAAGTCATATGATAAACTACAGGCTATATAAATACATTTGAAACTTTATTTAACTAACGTTAAACAGAAAAATCCAGGATACTTTAATTCTCCACTTTACAAGCTAGCCAGGAAACTCTTTCAAATAAACATACTTTTTAATGATGGTATGTTCCAAATAGAGCTACAGACCCAGCCTGACATTGGAAATGAGCTAGTTGTTCCTTTTATTTCAGTATTTCAGTGTGGAGTCAGGTGAGTGGACTATGCTTCATGGAGGCATTAGAAGACTGTTGCTGACTGAGAGGTGGTATGTATAAATAATTTATAATAACTTCAGTATAATAAATCTTGGTGATTCAATAGCCTACTTAATCATTACATGACTTTTAACACGCTGTCTGAGTTTTGCAACTTCTGGCAGTAACCAAGAACTATAAGAGGCAGTGAATCTCACTTTCGATTGCTGCTGACAACAACTGCATGTAAGTTGTTCTTTAACATCATAATTATTATATGTCTGCATAGCATTTGGTCTTCATTTTGCAGATTAATTCATGCTTATTTCCAAAGATTAACTTGTGTTTTTGGTCCTTTTTTAGGCAACAACCCAAACTGTACTGGTGGTAGGTAGCCCAGTGGTTAAGGAGTTGGACCTGTGGCAGGAATTGGACCTGTGGCTGAAAGGTTGTTGGTTTGAATCCCGGGCTGGGCGCAGGAAAGAAATGGGTGGAATTGATCTGACAACTGGAGGGCTGCTGGGTTCACATCCTCAAAACATTCCCCTACAGTTGGGCCCTTGAGCAAGGCCCTTAACCCCACAACATGCTCTCCATCCAGGGGTGCTGCACTGCAGATTGAACCTGTGCTTGTCTTAGAAAACCTACCTGATCTTTGTGGTTGGGTCAGTGTTTGAAATTCACTGTCTTAACTGCATGTGTGAAGTCTGCTGTTTGGGGGTGTTGAGAATGGAGCAGAAGCCACATTTTCGTTGTTTGCTGTAACTAATGGACAAAGTTGTACTGTATTGTAAAGATGTCAGCCAGAGTTGACATGGGCCAACATTCAAACAAAGAGATGCCTCCCTGGTCACCGGTGCATATTTCCAAATGATGTTAGCATATACAGTAATGACAATACATTCTAAAAACGATGCTGGGGTTGTTTTGTCCATTATTTAATTGTTTATTAAATTATATTCTTATAAAAAAATATGACTATTTAACAGTGGTAGCCATAATTCATAAATGGCACCATGCAGGGTTCTATATGGAACCCTTTTGATTCAGTGAAGAAAAACCTCTAAGGTTCTGATCACAGAACCCTACAAAAGGGTCCTATATAGAACTTTTAGTTTTTCCATACTGTATATGAAGCAAGCGATTTAACCCTTATGGTTCTTTAAGGAACCTTTCTTTCTAAGAGTGTAGCTACAAACAAATATATTACCTTGCTAATGCTAATATTTGATCATCTATATTGGGTTCTATTATGGATTTTAATATGTTATACCATGGCATTGTTGAACACTCATTTCTGATTGACTTGAAGGGCATTCTAGAGAATATTTTATTTCCCTATAGTGCACAGTATATCAGCACGGTAGAATTCAATGGCTATACTTAATTCTTACATCTTCTATGTTTGAGCTGCTTTTGAAATAAAAAGTTGAATTGAACAAATTATTGACATTGCTGAATTAGATTTTCATAACAGCAAGCTAGGACTGCAACAAGCTCTCACAGTCTCATGTCAGAATTAGACGTTCATACATGTTTCTTAAACATACCATTTTGAAGTTGTTCCAAAAGTAACATTTTGAAGTGTATGGTTACTTCTCTATCATTCCATGGTTCCGTTTTATCTCCAAGGAATTATGGTTAGGTATTAACTCCGAATGATTAAGGTAATATCAAAAACAACTTCCTATCGGGGGATTTGAAAATTCAACCTTTGGAACCAGAGGCTTACGCCCGTCTGCCATCCCTGTCCACAATCCCCTAGCAAAATCAAAGCCTACTTGAAGGTAACAGCGCTCCCCGTTGTCCCTAGTGGCCAGTTTTCACGTCATCTCCTGACGTCCTCAGACACGGATGGACATCGAATACTGACTTGTATCATGCCTGAGGACTGATGGTTTGGTTAGCTAAACTAGCAAGTCTGTTTGTTTGGTTACCAAGTCAACTACTCTCTCTATCTAGTAAACGTGCTAGCTACTTCAGTGGATGTTGAGCACATTTCTACTAGCAAATGAACACATTTCTAGCAGTAAATGTGTTCAATCTGACCATGATATGAAAGAGATAATCAACTCTGGGCTATATGCGATAGCAGAGTGGAACTGACCTTCCATGGAGTTGGATTATATTCCAAAGAAAGCATAGCCCCTTGTTGATTATCCCTCACATGCAGAATAGTTTATTACACTTCATCAACATGCATTGCATCATTATTGGCTTTTAATAAAGGTTAAAAATCTCAGTTTCTTAAATGTGTTTGTTAGCTTTTAATACTACTGTATTCATAAAAAAAACACACAATTTGAAAACATCCAAGGAAAAAGAAAGCGAGAGAATAGAAATAAAGACAGAGACTGAGAAAGTGAGATAGAGAACTGAAGAACAAAGAGCAGTACTGTAAAGTACTTAAATAAAAATACTTTAAAGTACTAGTTAAATCGTTTTTTGTGGTATGTGTACTTTACTGTATTATTAATATTTTTTACTACTTTTACTTTTACTTCACTACATTACTAAAGAAAATAATGTACTTTTTACTACATACATTTTCCCTGAGACTCAAAAGTACTCGTCACATTTTGAATGCTTAGCAGGACAGGAAAATGGTCCAATTCACACACTCAAGAGAACATCCCTGGTCATCCCTACTGCCTCTGATCTGGTGGACTCACTAAAAACAAATGCTTTGTTTGTAAATTATGTCTGAGTGTTGGAGCATGACACTGGCATTCCGTAAATAATAAAACGTAAAAAAACAATTGTGCAGTTTGGTTTGCTTAATATAAGTAATTTGAAATAATTTATACTTTTACTTTTACCTTGATCCTTAAGTATATTTTTTCAATTACATGTACTTCCAATGCTTAAGTATATTTTTACTCAAGTGGTATTTTACTGGGTGACTTTCACTTTTACTTGAGCCATTTTCTATTAAGGTATCTGTATTTTACTCAAGTATGACAAATGGGTACCAAAAGTACACAGTTGTTGAATCTAGATAGGCAGCCAGTCTACTGAGGCTTCCGTTAGGAGGATAATACTATTAAAACAAAGATATGGTGGTAACTGACCCCCAGAGACACAGCGCTCAGAGATATAGCATATTGTTTGCTTGTCTCTGATACTTTCACTAGGTAAGCTAAAGCTGGGTGGTGGGTATGCACTATGACATTTACACCCACATTACCTTTGGCATCACAAGTCACTTGAGAGAGAGAGCTAATAACAAGGCTTTCACATTCAGGCCTGCCCCGAGTGATAAAATACACCTGATGGAACAGCGGCGACTGTGAAAACACACCAATACAGGCACAGACACATGCATACACACACACGATAACATACGCCCTAATACACACATGTACAGATGGATTTTGTGTTGTAGATATGTGGTAATAGAGTAGTGGCAGGAGGGCAAACACTTAATGTGTTGTGAAATCTGTTTTGAATGAATTGTAATGTATTTTATATTGAATAACTGCCTTAATTTTGCTGGACACCAGGAAGAGTACTGGGGATTCATAATAAATACAAATACATTCAACAACTTCACTGTTGAATTTTGGGCATAATGTGCATTGGGGACAATGATAATAATGTAAAATAATAAGATACTTGAACCAGTGCTTAACTTCGAGTGAAATAGGTGCAGGACTCATTTTGAGTGCTGGTACTGTTTATATGTACACTACATGACCAATCGTCGAACATCTCATTCCAAAATCATGGGCATTAATATGGAGTTGGTCCCCCCTTTGCTGCTATAAAAACCTCCACTCTTCTGGGAAGGCTTTCCACTAGATGTTGGAACATTGCTGCAGGGACTTGGTTCCATTCAGCCACAAGAGCATTAGTGAGGTCAGGCACTGGTGTTGGGCGATTAGGCCTGGCTCGCTGTCTGCGTTCCAATTCATCCATTCAATGCAGGCCAGTAAAGTTTTTCCTCACCGATCTAGACAAACCATTTCTGTATGGGCCTCGCTTTGGGCATGGAGGCATTGTCATGCTGAAACAGAAAAGGGCCTTCCCCAAACTGTTGCCACAAATTTGGAATCGCAGAATCATATAGAATGTCATTGTATGCTGTAGATTTCCCTTCATTGGAAATAAGGGGCCTAGCCAAAACCATGTAAAACAGACCCAGACCATTATTGCTCCTCCACCAAATTTTACAGTTGGCACTATGCATTCGGGCAGGTAACGTTCCCCTGGCATCTGCCAAACCCAGATTCGTCTGTCGGACTGTCAGATGGTGAAGCATGATTCATCACTCAAGAGAACGCGTTTCCCCTGCTCCAGAGTCCAATGGCGGCGAGCTTTACACCACTCCAGCCCGACGCTTGGCATTTTGCATGGTGATCTTAGGCTTGTGTGCGGCTGCTCGGCCATGGAAACCCATTTCATGAAGCTCCCGCTGAACAGTTCTTGTGCTGATGTTGCTTCCAGATGCAGTTTGGAACTTGGTAGTGAGTTTTGCAACCGAGGACAGATGATTTTTTAGCGCTACACACTTCAACACTCGACGGTCCYGTTCTGTGAGCTTGTGTGGCCTACCACTTCGCGGCTGAGCCATTGTTGCTCCTAGACATTTCCACTTCACAATATTAGTACTTAAAGTTGACCGGGGCAGCTCTAGCAGGGCAGAAATTTGATGAACTGACTTGTTGGAAAGGTGGCTTGCTATGATGGTGCCTCATTGAAAGTCTATTGCCAATGTTTGTCTATGGAGATTGCATTGCTGTGAGCTCGATTTTATACACCTGTCAGCAATGGGTGTAGCTGAAATAGCTGAATCCCCTCATTTGAAAGGGTGTCCACATACTTTTGTATATACAGTGCATTCGGAATGTATTCAGACCTCTTGACTTTTTTCCACATGTTGTTACGTTACAGCCTTATTCTAAAATGGATTAAATAAAAAAATGTCCTCATAAATTTATACACAATACCCCATAATGACAAAGCAAAAACCTTTTTTTTCTCCTTTGACAAAAAATGTGCAGTGTGTAACCAGCTTAACATGGATAGGACACATGAATGCACATATACAGATGCACATATCACACACAATAACGACACTGACACGCTGTGATGACAAATCGTGTCTATGACCAAAGGCCATATTTAGACATCCATTTTGTTTCAGGTTCTTTCATTCATCTCTTTTATTGCATTCAGTTTGTTTTATTCTCCTTCATTTGATTATTTTACGACAAAGTGTGTTGCTGTTTTAAATTGAATTTAATTCAGCTTGATTTGAGTTTGATTTGAAGTGTGGTTGTTATCCCTGACTCAATAAACTCTGCTAATCTGTAATCTGTGTCCCACCATCCCTCCATGATATCAGTGAACCATGTCTTCACCTGAGGACAGAGACAGTATGACCTGACCTCAATCTGAGAGGCTGAGTAGGACAACAAATCGCAACCCTATGAGTGGAATCTGAGAACAGAACACTGAAGTGAGCTGCAGAGCCAAAGAAAAGCCATCTTCACTCACAGTGGGTGTTCAGCATGTGGGTTCCGTTGTGTGGTGTGTGTGTGTGTGTGTGTGTGTGTGTGTGTGTGTGTGTGTGGTGTTGTGTGTGTGTGGTGTGTGTGTGTGTGTGTGTGTGTGTGTGTGTGTGTGTGTGTGTGTGTGTGTGTGTGTGTGTGGTGTGTGTGTGTGTGTGTGTGTGTGTGTGTGAGAGAGAGAGAGAGACTGCATATTGGATCAGAACAGAGGCAGTGTCAGATGAATTGGGCATTTACCGCATTATCGCCTCTCTCTCTCTCTCTCTCTCTCTCTCTCTCTCTCTCTCTCTCTCTCTCCTCTCTCCTCTCTATCTATCAATTCAATCAATTCAAGGGCTTTAATGGCATGGGAAACATATGTTAACATTGCCAAAGAAAGTGAAGTAGATAATAAACAAATGTGAAATAAACAATAAAAATGAACAGAAAACACCACACTCACAGAAGTTCCAAAATAATTTAGACACTACAAATGTCATATTATGTATTAATTACAGTGTTGTAACGATGTGCAAATAGTTAAAGTACAAAAGGGAAAATAAATAAACATAAATATAGGTTGTATTTACAATGATGTTTGTTATTTACTGGTTGCTCTTTTCTTGTGGCAACAGATCACACACCTTGCTTCTGTGATGGCACACTGTGGTATTTCACCCAATAGATATGGGAGTTTATCAAAATCGGGTTTGTTTTCAAATTTTTTGTTGATCTATGTAATCTGAAGGAAATATGTGTATCTAATATGGTTATACATTTGGCAGGAGGTTAGGAAGTGCAGCTCAGTTTCCACCTCATTTTGTGGGCAGTGTGCACATCTTGAGAGTCTGCCTACCTTTCTACCTTTCTCAATAGCAAGGCTATGCTCACCGAGTCTGTACATAGTCAAAGCTTTCCTTAAGTTTGGGTAAGTCTTAGTATCGGCCTACTTAAGTATCAGCCTAATACTTCTCTGCATGCATTATTTGGTGTTTTATGTTGTACAGTACACAGAGGATATTTTTGCAGAATTCTGCATGCAGAGTCTGAATTTGGTGTTTGTCCCATTTTGTGAATTATTGGTTGGTGAGCGGACCCCAGACCTCACAACCATGAAGGGCAATGGGTTCTATAACTGATTCAAGTATTTTTAGCCAGATCCTAATGTATGGTATGTCAAATTTGATGTTCCTTTTGATGGCATAGAATGTCCTTCTTGCCTTGTCTCTCGGATCGTTCACAGCTTTGTGGAAGTTACCTGTGGCGCTAATGTTTAGACCAAGGTATGTATAGTTTTTTGTGTGCTCTAGGGCAACGGTGTCTAGATGGAATTTGTGTTTGTGGTCCTGGTGACTGGACCTTTTTTGGAACACCATTATTTTGGTCTTACTGAGATTTACTGATCTAGGTGCTGCTGTAGGCCCTCCTTGGTTGGTGACAGAAGCACCAGATCATCAGCAAACAGCAGACATTTGACTTCAGATTCTGGTAGGGTGAAGCCAGGTGCTGCAGACTTTTCTAGTTCCTCGCCAATTCGTTGATATATATGTTGAAGAGGGTGGGGCTGTTTTTTGCCTATTTTAAACGCACACCTGTTGTTTGTGTACATGGATTTTATAATGTCGCATGTTTTTCCCCCAACACCACTTTCCAGCAATTTGTATAGCAGACCCTCATGCCAAATTGAGTCGAAGGCTTTTCTGAAATCTACAAAGCTTGAGAAGACTTTGTCTTAGGGTGTGCAGGGTGATTACGTGGTCTGACGTACGGTAATTTGGTAAATAGCCAATTTGACATTTTCTCAGTACATTGTTTTTACTGAGGAAATGTATGAGTCTGCTGTTAATGATAATGCAGAGGGTTTTTCCAAGGTTGCTGTTGACGCATATCTCACGGTAGTTATTGGGGTCAAATTTGTCTCCACTTTTGAAGATTGGGGTGATCAGTCCTTGGTTCCAAATATTGGGGAAGATACCAGAGCTTAGGATGATTTTAAAGAGTTTTAGTATAGCCAATTGGAATTTGTGGTCTGTATATTTTATCATTTCATTGAGGATAACATCAACACAACAGGCCTTTTTGGGTTGGAGGGTTTGCATTTTGTCCTGTAGTTCATTCAAGGTATTTGGAGAATCCAGTGGGTTCTGGTAGTCTTTAATAGTTGATTCTAAGATTTGTATTTGATCATGTATTTGTTTTTGCTGTTTCTTCTTTGTTATAGAGCCAAAAATATTGGAGAAGTGGTTTACCCATACTTTTCCATTTGGATAGATCATTATTTGTGTTGTTGTTTGATTATTGTTTGCARATATTCCCGGAAGTGGTTAGAGTCTATGGATTCTTCAATTACATTGATGTGCTGTTCCTTCTTTTTCCATAGTGTATTTCTGTATTGTTTTAGTGTTCACCATAGTGAAGGCGTAGWCTCAGGTTWTCYGGGTCTCTATATTTTTGGTTGGACAGGTTTCTCAATTTCTTTCTTAGGTTTTGCATTCTTCATCAAACCATTTGTCATTGTTGTCCATTTTCTTCGGTTTTCTGTTTCACATTTTTAGATTAGAAAGGGAAGTTGAGAGGTCAAATATACTGTTAACTCTTTCTACTGCCAAATTTACACCTTCAGTTTTACAGTGGAACGTTTTGTCAAGGAAGTTGTCTAGAAAGGACTGAATTTGTTGTTACCTAATTGTTTTGGGGTAGGTTTCCACACTACATTCCTTCCATCTATATAAATTCTTAATATTACTCAGTTCCTTTGACTTTGATGCCTCACGATTGAGTATTGCACTGTTCAAGTAGACTGTGATTTTGCTGTGGTCTGATAGGAGTGTCAGTGGTCTGACTGTGAACGCTCTGAGAGACTCTGGGCTGAGTAGTCTTCAGTACTACTGCCAAGAGATGAGCTATAGGTCTACCTACCATAGGAGATCCCTCGAATCCTACCATTGACTACGTACAATCCCAGCGTGTGACAGAGTTGCAGGAGTTGTGACCCGTTTTTGTTGGATATGTTGTCATAGTTGTGCCTAGTGAGGCATATGGGGGAGGGAATGTTGTCACCTCCAGGCAGGTGTTTGTCCCCCTGTGTGCTGAGGGTGTCAGGTTCTTGTCCGGTTCTGGCATTTAGGTCGCCACAGACTAGTACATGTCCCTGGGCTTGGAAATTATTGATTTCCCCCTCCAATATGGAGAAGATGTCGTCATTAAAGTATGGGGATTCTGGTGGGGGGACATAGGTAGTACACAGGAGGACATTTTATCTCTATCTATTTTCAACTAGCTTTCTCTCTCTCTCTCCATCCTCTCTAAGTTAACTCTGATTCCCTGCTGGGTACTTTGGCACGCTAATGGCTAGGTCATTCTCATTTCACAGTCAAATGGGTTTCCTTTGGGTCTATAATGTACTCCCTCCCTCCCCCATGTTCACCCTCTCCCCTTTGTGTTCTTCATTATCCCTGTCTCCTTTTCTCTCCCTCTATTTTCTCTGTCACCTCTCCCTCCCTATTTTTCTCCCACTCCCCCTCCTCTCTGCTAAGGTCATTATTTTCATACATACACCCATGTTCCTTACCGCTCTCCTCATTTTCTCCATCCATCCATCTCTCTCCCTCCTCTCTCTGTTTATCACGGTTTCTTTATATACATCTGTTTTCTCACTCCCTCCTTCTCCCCCACTCTCTCATTTTGCTAATCACATTTTCTATACATCTGTGTTCTCTCACTCCCTATTGGATAAATAACATTTTCCACAGATGTCTGCATGCTCTCTTAACCACTCTCTTTTCCCTCCTTCCCTTCCTCGTTCTCATACACACATTGTTGCTCTGCAACACACCATCTCTATAGATCCATGAACTCTGTTCATTCAAGCCCAATCATCTTCTATTCCAACCCTCTGCCTCTGTTCCTCTCCTCAACTTCTTGAGACTGTCTCTCATCCCACTTTGCTCTCCTTCTCTCCACATCTCTCCAATCCAGAGGTAGCCTACTCTCCTTACCCGTTGTGCTGCAGCTATTAGGGATTAGGTTCAGTCCCTGGCAGAGATTTTCATATTTACTCAAATAATTCCCGGATTTAGTTGACTAATCCTACGCTTTTGTGATATTGATTTAACATATATGGCTTAGCGCTTCTGGCATTTAATATTATGTTTTAAACTACTGTATCAGTTTATCCAATAACCTATTTAACTATGCATATCGTAGCTGGAGGAGAGGCTTGGAGATGCCGCGTAGGCATGGAATGGATCAAACCCCAGTGGATTGTGGGTAGCTGGGTATTTGGGCATACTAGGGGGTAGTTTGCCATTGTGTGTGTGTACGTGTGTGTACGTGTACGTGTACGTGTGTGTGTGTGCTTTCGAGTATGTGTGTGTGTGCATGTGTGTGTGTGTGTGCATGCATGTGTGTGTGTGGTAGATGGGTATTTGGTCTCACTAGGGGCCCTGTGTGGGTCTGTGGTGAATGGGTATTTGGTCTCACTAGGGGCCCTGTGTGGGTCTGTGGTGAATGGGTATTTGGTCTCACTAGGGGCCCTGTGTGGGTCTGTGGTGAATGGGTATTTGGTCTCACTAGGGGCCCTGTGTGGGTCTGTGGTGAATGGGTATTTGGTCTCACTAGGGGCCCTGTGTGGGTCTGTGGTGAATGGGCATTGAGGGCATTAGAATGGGGACTTATCGTCTTACTTCATACAGTGTCTTATTAATCTCTTTATAGGCGCGCTGCATCATCTGGACAATGCTGTATTATATTAATATATGCTGGAGCTGTTGGCATATTCACAAGAGTAATCCTTCCCATGTCTGAGCTGATTCTCTGTCTAGCTAGCTAGCTGGTACTGTACACTTCAGTAGGAGAAAGTCAACATACAGTAAACACACAGATAGACAGACAGACAGACAGACAGACAGACAGACAGACAGACAGACAGACAGACAGACAGACAGACAGACAGACAGACAGACAGACAGACAGACAGACAGACAGATACACGTGTGTGTTTACACACACACACTAACCTCGCGGCGCATGACACAGTGCACAGTAATGATGACGAAGCCCTGGACAGAGTCAAAGACAGCAAACAGGACCTGAAAAAGAGCAGAACAGAAGTCAGTTAGCATATACAGTAGATAGAGAGACAGAGAGAGAGAGAGAAAGTGAGACAGAGAGAGAAAGAGAAACAGAGAGAGAGAAAGAGAGAGAGAGATATAAAGTGAGCGAGAGAGAGAGAAAGAGAGAGAGAAAGAAAGAGAGACAGAAAAAGGAGAGAGAAAGAGAGAGAGCGAGAGAGAGAAAGAAAGAGAGAGAGAAAGACAGAAAGAGAGAGAGAGAAATAAAGAGAGAGAGAGAAAGAGAGAGAGAGAGAAAGAGATAGAGAATTTGGGAAACTTATTTTGATCATCTACATCCCACAAAAAGACTTGCAACATAAGCAATTAGAAATCAAGAAAAATTGAACATCCTTGAATCAGTCATTAAAAACAACCTAAATCCATTAGATTACCCAATAACCCAACAAGAAATAAATGAATAGCTCAAATCTATAAAATCAAAGAAGACTTGTGGTCTAGATAACATTGAAATGAAATGCTGAAAAACAGCACACCTGAGTTACAAAATGCTGTGCTTAAATTGTTCAACATGGTATTAACTTCTGGCTACTTTCCTGATGTCTGGAACTAGGGGCTCATCTCCCCTATCCACAAAAGTGGAGACAAATCAGACCCCAATAATTACAGGGGAATTTGCGTAAACAGCAACTTGGGAAAGGTTTTCTGTAGCATTTTGAATTCAAGATTTCAAACCTTTCTTCAAGAAAAAAATGTAATACGTAAATGTCAAAATGTCTCCCCAACCATCGCACTACTGACCACACCTTACACACTAATTAATAAACATGTCCATCAAAAAAAATAGGGCAAAATCTTTGCTTGCTTTATTGACTTAAAAAAAGYATTTGATTCTATTTGGCACGAAGTGCTATTCTACAAAATTCTCCAACGTGGGCTTGGTGGTAAGGTGTATGACTTAATAMAATGTATGTACACAGAAAACAAGTGTGCAATAAATATCAAAAACCAAAGAACAGAATTATTTTCACAACGTTGAGGTGTGAGACAAGGCTGCAGTTTGAGTGCAAATCTTTTCAACATTTATATAAATGAATTAGCAGAAATGTTGGACCATTCTCCAGCCCCAACACTCACACTATTTGACAGAGGTACCAACCAAAGAAGGTCTTCAACAGAACCTTAACATTCTAGAGCAATATTGCCAAAATTGGGCCTTGGCAGTATTTTTTTTTGTTGTAAATCATGATTTTCCCCCCAAAAAACAGATCAGAAACACAAATATAAATTCACCCTGAACAACACCATAATTGAACAGACAAAAAATGACTCATACCTTGGTCTGACGATATCTGCATCGGGAATCTTTAACATGCAGTCAATGCACTCAAAGAAAAAGCCCGCAGAGCATTGTATGCAATAAAAATGTAATTGTTCAAAATCAACATCCCAATTAGAATTTGGACCAAAATATTTGACAGTGTAATCCTACCAATAGCTCTTTACGGAAGTGAGGTTTGGGGGCCACTCAATAAACTGGACTTTAATATGTGGGACAAACATCCAATTGAAGCCCTACATGGAGAATTCTGTTGAAAAATTCTAGAAGTCCAGAGAAATACACCAACTAATGCATGTAGGGCAGAATTGGGCCGCTTTCCAGTAATAATGAAAATACAGAAAAGATCATAAAATTTTTGGCTAAATTCAAGTCAAAATTCAAGCACTTCAAACCCAAGAACTGAGCACAGAAACAAGCCCTCTCAGTCAGCTGGTGTTGGACTTAACCAACCAAGCTGACACCATCACTGCTTCAAAAGTAAGAATTCCAATAAACAAAATCATGAACCAATCAAAGGACTCATATTTACAACATTAGAAAAACGAAACAAAATCCCAAAGCCGACTAATTTGCTATTTTTATAATTTTCCTAAACAGAGAATATGAATTGGCTGATTATCTCTACTCTGTCAGAGATACGAAGCAGAGACAGATCCTTACCAAGTACAGGCTGAGTGACCACCGATTGGCAATAGAAACTGTCAGACATAAAAAGACATGGCTACCCAAAGAGGAGCGTGTACGTGGTCACTGCACCACAGGGGAGGTAGAAACAGAGATGCACTTTCTCCTTTACTGTGATAAATATTCCTCACCAAGAGATTCATTATTCACAGAAATGACTCCATTTATTCCAAATGTTTACTTATTAAGCCCAGAGGAAAAACTAAAAATACTCATGGGCGAAGGAGCAATGGCTCCTCTTGCAGCCAAATATGCATTTGCCTGCCATAGCCCGAGGGACACTGAATAATAACATCTGCACAGTAAACAGTAACTTACTTATTATTAGTATTAATGTTATTACTATTATTGTTATTACTATTATTGTTATTACTATTATTATTGTTGTTTATCATTCCAAATAGTAATGGTATGGGTAGTAGGGTGATGGTAATGATAGCAGTTTAGTGATGGTGGTGGTAGTAGTAGTAGTAGTAATAATGATGGTAGTTGTAGTACTGATGTAATGGTGAAGATGACAGTTATTTAGTTATAAGTTAGTTATCGTTTCATTTTCCATGTTTAGCCTTTTATATGTAATACCTTTCTACTATATTGTTGTTATTTTTGTATTTCATTTTGTATTATTATTTACTACCATTTTATATTATTATTTGTTATTCTTTATAATTTTATTACAATGTATATTGTATACATTGTTGCTTTGGCAATATTGACACAATGATTTTATGCCAATAAAGCAGATTGGTGCATGCAGGTGTGTGTGTGGTGTGTGTGTGTGTGTGTGTGTGTGTGTGTGTGTGTGTGTGTGTGTGTGTGTGTGTGTGTGTGTGTGTGTGTGTGTGTGTGTGTGTGTGTGTGTGTGTGTGAAGACAGCATAGTGTACCTGGAACAGTGTGAGCGGCGGTCGGTGATGGCCAACACAGCAGACATCCAAGTCAGAGCCAGCAGAGGGAGAACTACACAGGAACTCCACAGGGATGCCCTGAGAGAGAAGAAAGACCGGAGAAGAGGGAGAGGAGATGGAGAAGATAGGAGAGAAGAGGAGATGGAGAAGATAAGAGAGAAGAGGAGATGGAGAAGAGAGGAGAGAAGAGGGAGAGGAGATGGGGAGGAGAGGGGGAGGAGAGGAGAGAAGAGGAAGAGGATATGGAGAAGAGAGAGAAGAGGGAGAGGAGATGGAGAAGAGAGGAGAGAAGAGGGAGAGGAGATGGGAGGAGAGGGGAGAAGTGGGGGAGGAGATGGAGAAGAGGTAGAGAAGATGGAGAGGAGAGGGGAGAAGAGGGGGAGGAGAGGAGAGAAGAGGAGAGGAGATGGAGAAGAGGGGAGGACATGGAAGGAGAGGAGAGGAGAAGAAGAGGGAGAGGAGATGGAGAGGAGAGAAGAGGGGGAGGAGATGGGGAGGAGAGGGGAGAAGAGGGGGAGGAAAGGAGAGAAAAGGGAGAGGAGATGGGGAGAGGGGGAGAGAAGTTCAGCCTCCAGAATCTGGGATGGCAATTCTCTCATAACACATTCACACATGCGAGTGTGCACACAACCACACACAAGAGCACACACACAAACCCACAGTGACACACGAGCACGCACACAAACCCACATTGACACACACGAGCACGCACACAAACACAGAGTGACACACACGTCCGTTGCTCTCCAGACGGTGTGATGGATGTAGAACGCGGCCAGGTGAGAGACGGATAACTGACAGCTGTCTATAAGGGGTCTGCTGATGTGAGAACCCAGCATGAGTGTGTGTATGTGTGTGTTCCCTCTGGTTACCCATGAAATCTGACACCAATTGAATATGTTCATGCTGTCATAGTTTCATATCCAGAGTGTTAGACTGTCAGAAAGACAGGCAGATCTGTCTATAGCCTCAGAGAGAGAGAGAAAGAGAGAGAGAGAGACAGACAGAGAGATGGAAAGAGGGACAGAGAAAGAGAATGAGAGAACCGGTGAGGGAGAGATGTAGAAAGAGAGAGAGATGGAAGAACAGAGATGGTCATATTGACTCTCAGACAACTCTCTTTGCACCCCACCAATGAGAGAGTGAAGAAAGGACAGGAGAGAAGACAGAAAGAAAGAGACAGAGTGTGTGTGTGTGTGTGTGTGTCTGTGTGTGGACTAACATGGCGCTGCTGGCTGTAGAGCTGGACATAGCTGTACTTGAGATCACACCACACTTGGAGCATTTCAGGAGCAGTCTGCTACGCGACGCCTCCAGCGGTGGACTTTAAGACACACAAACACACACACACACACGACAAGGGAGGATACACACACGACGAGGGAGGATACACACATGACGAGGGAGGATACACACATGACGAGGGAGGATACACACACGACGAGGGAGGATACACACACGACGAGGGAGGATACACACACGACGAGGGAGGATACACACACGACGAGGGAGGATACACACGACGAGGGAGGATACACACACGACGAGGGAGAATACACACGACGACGGAGGATACATACAACGAGGGAGGATACACACACGACAAGGGATGATACACACGACGAGGGAGGATACACACGAGGGGTAGGGCACAAACACAGGCAAGGTGGGAGGAAGGGGAGGAAGGACACACAAAAGACAAAGGAAAACACACAACCGGAAACACACACACACACACACATTTAACAAGTAATGGGAGCATTGGGGCGCAAACCACATACACACATTCACACACATGAGAGTGAGGAATGGATGGTTGTGCGGTTGCAAAGGAAGACAAAAAGTACAGAAGGACAGACATAATGGGCACATGGACAAGAAGAGAGGGAGAGGAACACAGAAAAAAAGGAGAAAAATGTTCAAACCTCAAAGTAGTAGCAATGGACAACAAGTCAGAATACAAAGATCATGACAGAATGCAGTGACAGAGAAACGCAAGCGAGAGGAAGTAGAGCAGAGAGAGAGAGTGAGTGAAAGAGAGGGAGCAGTGAGAGAAAGTGAGAAAAGAAAGAGCAAAGAGGACGCAGAGGAACAGCCAAACAATATAGCTAACACTGATTAATAAGAATGTACAGTGAGACAGACGGGAACTGCCAGGACCAACTGTTTCTCTCCCCCCAGCGTGTGTGTTTTCTGTCCATGACCTATTTCAGTGATGATTAGTTCGTGTGGGTGTTTGGGACAGGCCAGTCTAAACAGCTTGTTGAGGTCTTCTGCTAATGGCCTGTCTGGGGGCCCTGGTCATTACCAATAGGCCTCAGTGGCTCAGTGCTAGAACCATGATACCGATGTGTCTGGACAGTAATAAAGTCATGGTTCGGGCAGAGTGAGTCAAGTTGGTTTGGTGTGTTTGTGTTGAATGCTCTATGTGTGTGTTGAAAGCGGTGTGCACATTGAAATAAGTGTTTTTTATTGATATCGCTGTGCGTGTACAAATGTGTGTATGTGTGTGTTGGGGGAACTGTGCTGAGGGTTGTTTAGTGCTGACTCAATGTGAAGCTTCATTGACTCTTGGAGTGCTTTCCCTCACATCCGAAACCAGCCGCAGACTGGTGTGTGTGTGTGTGTGTGTGTGTTTCTAGTGCAGTTGGTGTGTGTGTGTGTGAGTGTGTGGGTGTAGTGTGCGTGTGTGTGTGTGTGTGGTGTGTGTGTGTGTGTGTTGTGTGTGTGTGTGTGGTGTGTGTGTGTGGGTGTGTGTGTGTGTGTGTGTGTGTGTGTGTGTTGTGTGTGTGTGTGTTGTGTG
>NW_019945087.1:35299-36340 GCF_002910315.2 Salvelinus sp. IW2-2015
ATAGAGAACTATACCATTAACCCCCAGATAGAGAACTATACCATTAACCCCCAGATAGAGAACTACACCATTAACCCCCAGATAGAGAACTATACTATTAACCCCCAGATAGAGAACTATACCATTAACCCCCAGATAGAGAACTACACCATTAACCCCCAGATAGAGAACTATACCAATAACCACCAGATAGATAACTATACCATTAACCCCCAGATAGAGAACTACACCATTAACCACCAGATAGAGAACTATACTATTAACCCCCAGATAGAGAACTATACCATTAACCCCCAGGGCACCCAGCAACAAGATTGATTTGATTTGACATCACAAGACAGTGGAGAGAAGAGAGAGAAGAGAGAGAAGAGAGAGAAGAGAGAGAAGAGAGAGAAGAGAGAGAAGCGAGAGATCAAATCAATTTGCAGGGAAATTAAAGCATGGATTTGGCTGGGAGGACATTGAAATCTCTGCTCATTGGATTAGTACCAATGACAAATCACCGCTGATGGAATTACAGACCAGGGAGGAGAGGAAACCACCCTACTGTACTGCGTGTGTGTGTGTGTTGTGTCTCCGTGTGTGTGTAACTGTGTCGATGCATGTGTGTGTGTATCTGTGTCGACGCATGTGTGTGTCTATATGCCCATACATATGTGTGTGTGTGTACGTGAGACTGCATTATGTTAATTAATCATTATATGTAAACTGTATGCATGTCCATGACCTTAGTCTGTTTCTATATTGTCTACACATTATCATAGTCAATCATGTCACCCTAGAAGCCATTGTCACAGTAGCTACTAGATTTATGTTCCTGCAATGCATCTGTAGAGTCAAAATAGACTGAGTGGTATTTATGTCATTGATTTATTGATGTTGACATCCTTGATGTTTGAGTTTCTACAGTGCATGGTAAATGAAAATGTGTAGGAGTGTTTGTATAGTAATGTCATGAATGGTTGTCTCCTATGCCTGTAAAAAGCCTCTATACTCGCTCATTAACATACTGTATGTGAAGAGTTAAATGCAGTCTATTTG
>NW_019945087.1:37659-39945 GCF_002910315.2 Salvelinus sp. IW2-2015
ATGTTGTTGACTCTCCAATCAGAGAACTATGATTAGAACTTCCTAGCTCGTCGCCTGATTGAAGAACCATACCCGGGCGCGAAACATAGGAAATATCAAAAATCATAGAAATACAAAAACATAAATGCCCACAGCAGTTTCGCCAAATCACACCACTGACCAAGAACAAATAGAGCCCATAAAAAGGTGCCTCTCTAGGTCAGGGCGTACACACAACAACACCCACACACGCCACCACGCACGCAACGCACGCACGCACGCACGCACTTGACACTGCACGCACGCACACACACACACACCAACCCACACACACACCACACGACACACACACACACACACACACCACAACCACACTCACACACTACACACACACACACACAACACAACACACAACACACACACACACACAACACGACCACACACACACACACCAGCAACACACACACACACACACACACACAATCACACAGCACACACACAAATGACTGTATGATTTTGTATTTCTATGTTTTGGCCGGGTATGGTTCTCAATCAGGGACAGCTGTCTATCGTTGTCTCTGATTGGGAACCATACTTAGGTAGCCCTTTTCCCTCCTTTCAGTGTGGGAAGTTGACATGTGTTTGTTGCACTTAGCCATCGTGAGCTTCACGGTTGTTTTCTTCGTTTGGTGTTTTCTTGGCGTCATTTTCTATAATAAAAGGATAATGTGCGCTAACCACGCTGCGCTTTGGTCCACTTCCTTTAACGACGGCCGTGACAGTGTGTGTAAGTGTGTTCAGGGTTATTTAAAAGAGAGTTGACATACTCATGGTTTCTCTTTGTGTGACTGCATCTTTCTCCATAAGATCTCTTACGCAGATAAAGATGCAGGAACCATAGAAATAGAATCACTAGAGAGATACCCATTGCAGACCCATTGACCTGATTCATGTTTATAGTCATTCTATTTATATTGCTGGAACAAGGAAATATTGTGTACGCATAATAAAATAAAATCATCCCAAAACAGTGAAGAGTCCTTGCCCCTCCAGGTAGATGCTGAGCATTGAATGTAGATGGTTGCGGACACATATTTTGCAGATGTTATTGCAGGTGCTGCGAAACGCTTATGGTTCTAGCTCCAACAATGCATTAATACAACAATACAAATGCAAAAAATGAACTAAGAAATGAATGGTCCATGCATGGTGTGTGTTGGTGTGAGACAGGCAGACTGTTCTAGTTTTATAGTTCTAGGTCTAGTCTACCTACCCAGCTCTTTGCTTTTTAGACTTGTCCGAGATGCCATCTCGAGACATGAGCTTGTTGAAGACCACAATACCAATCAGCATGTTCACCTGGAGAGAGAGAGAGAGAGAGAGAGAGAGAGAGACAGAGAGAAACAGAGAGAGAAAGAGAGAGAAAGAGAGAGAAAGAGAGAGATAGGGAGAGATAGAGCGAGAGAGAGAGAGAGACACAGACAGACAGACAGACAGACAGACAGACAGACAGACAGACAGACAGACAGACAGACAGACAGACAGACAGACAGACAGACAGCGAGAGAGTAAATAATCAGATTCATGTCCAGTTTTATTGCCATTTGATTCAGTCTTCTTGACAAGGCTCTGCAATCACTATAATCAATAATGGACAGGGTGGTGTAGTAGAAGTGGGCAGATTGTGTCTTGAGTCTCCGCCCCTCTGTCCCGACCATGTCCTGTTTAGGACAGAGGGGGTCTATTAAGCCTCCTTACAGCTGTGATCCCTGACCCACTGATTCACAATACACACACACACACACACACACACACACACACACACACACGGAGTAAAGATCACTAATCTCCTTTCTAAACTCCTTTCTTTTCTCAAGGTGAAATAAACAAGCTTTTCTATGGCAGGCAGTGGGATAGACTGACACAAAGAGAGACAAGGGATTCAATTTGGTAGGACAAGGTTAGGGTCAGGTGAGAAAGTGAAAGAAAGAGAGAAGGGAGAGAGTGGAGGGAGAGGAGTAGAGAGGGGGAGCAACGGGATCAGGATTAAGAGTGACATGTCACTGATGTGGAAAATCTCCCAGATGGGAAGGATTTCCAAATGGAAAAGTGCTGCTTGGCTGGGGTATGTCTGTTTGCATGTGTGAATGAGTTGGCTGGGTGTGTGTGTGTGTGTGTGTGTGTGTGTGTGTGTGTGTGTGTGTGTGTGTGTGTGTGTGTGTGTGTGTGTGTGTGTGTGTGTGTGTGTGTGTGTGTGTGTGTGTGTGTGTGTGTGTGTGTGTGTGGGTGGTTTGTGTGGTGTGTGTG